>NC_046665.1:87944097-87979541 GCF_010883055.1 Belonocnema kinseyi
AACTTCCGAAAACGCACTTGTCTGAAGGATTAAAAAAACTTGAAAAGCGATTGACCAAGTGTATAGAGCTCCAAGGAGATTATGTTGAAAAATAAAAAAAAAATTTACCCAAAAAAATAGTTTTTATACTTCATTCTAAGGACTTATTGAACTACCCTCGTATCATATTTGTTCACCAAATTAAAAATTAAGAATTTTTTAAGCTACTTTAATTAACAAATGCACTATTTCGCTATTTTTGGGGGTACAAATTTGATTTTGTGGATGTAATTGACTGTAAATAACAAAAATTCTAAATTTTTGAGAGCATTTTGATGATAGTAAACAACAATTGTTTAAACAAGTTTTTATTATTTTATGTATTTACAAATAAAATACCGCTTTTTTCACGGAATTAACAGCCAGTTATTTAGCAATGCTTTTTTGCTATGAATCAATAACATTTTATCAATTTTAACCAAACTTAAATAACAAATGCATTATTTGGCTATCTTTCAGCATTTAAACTTATTGTTTTGTGTTTAACTGTTAATAATACATATTTTAACTTTTTTTGATAGGTCGATAACGATCCACTATTTTTATTTTTATTTACAATGTAGTAAAAAAAATTTTCTCGGCTAATGCATTTGTAAACTAGAAATTTTGTTGTTGTGAAATATAATAATAATTACATCGCAAAAAATTCCTTGCCATAACTTTTCTTAGAATTAGTTCGACTTCATAATAATATTCATAAAAACCTTGTCTTGTATACCGTGTAAGGCTACGTTAATTAAATTGTTAACGAAAATAAAAATATTGGATTTTATTTATAAATGCATAAAATGATAAAATTGTGTTTATACAATTTTTGTTCACAATAATGAATTGTTTACTGTTATCAAGATATTCTTAAAAATTGAGCAGTTAGTTATTTACAATTAATTGCATCGTAAAATCAATTTTGCACCCCCAAAAATAGCGAAGTAGTGGATTTGTTAATTAAAGTAGTTTAAACAATTATTAACTTTTATTTGGTGATCAAATATGATACTTGAGTTTTATTTCACTGTAAAGTATGGTCGATTTCATAAAAAAGCTATATTTATTCCATCAAAAATACCTCATACGGATATTTGTTTATAAAAATTGGTTTATAATAAAAAATTATTAATGAAATTTTATTAATTCAACTAAAAAACTCTTTTGGTCCATAAATTGTTCAAATTTAGTGCGAATCAAGTGACGAATCGCCGGCAATCCCCACAAAACCATTTTCATCGACTTATTTGTTTATAACAAATTCAATAAATTATATAACATTTTTATTGCTATTAGATATTTTTTTAGAGCTGCTTTCAGTTTTATAGGTATCTTCAATTGCATAAAAGCATTTTTTAAAAACCGGTATATTTACAAAGTTAAATTTTTTGTTATTAAATAAACAAAAAATAAAAAAAAATTAAAAAGTCGGCCCTGACAGTTCGATGCGAAATTTTATTAGCCGTCATTTAAAAAAAGGTTGAAATCAGATAATATAATTTTCTTCTGAAAATCATTTTGTCCACGGACTTTTTTTTGCCTCAATGAACTAGCCAGTAACACATCTGCATACGCTAATAGTGCCCGCTTGTTATCTTTGCTTTTAAAATCCCATTAACATGTCAATCGATGTGTTCTGTTCCAATAAACAACTTTTTAACTTACGGTACGGTTATATTTCAAATTTAAAAAAAATGTTTGTCAATTGGTCAATAGGTCAATCCATGAGTCTCGAAAACGCGAACAATTACATAAAATACAGTACTCTTATATTTCTTATTAAAAAGAATTAATTTTAGCAAATAATTCTCTTTGATTTTAAATAGGTAAATAATTTTTAAATTTTAAATTTAATTAATTAATTACTTTAAATTTTAAAATAAATAAAACAAAAGAAAATAAAGAAAGAAAAAGAGAACACGAGAAATTACATGATTTAAAACAACAGGAGGAGAAGGCGAGGTACATGGAGTAGGTAGAAAAAGCAATAAAGGAAGGGAGATAATGTGAGGTGATTAATAGAGCAAAGAATGGAAGGATATATTTTATATTTTAAGAAATTGCTAGAAGGGTGGATAGCAAGGTGAAAGGGGAAGGTAGAAGGATCAATATGGGAGACATGGAAGATGCGAATGAGGTAACTAGAGAGCAGGTTAATCAAGCAATAGAGAAGTTAAAAAGGAACAAGGTGACATGAGAGGATGGGATAGAGAATTAAGCGTTGAAATTTGGCGGAAGAATGGTTAGAGAAGAGATTTGGCATGTATAAATAGACTAATAGAGTATGGAGAGCGGAAGGGTGGCCGATGGAGTAGAAACCCGGTTTGTTAGTTTCTCTTTTGAAGAAAGGAGGGGGTAGAAAAGTGGAAGGATACAGAGGAATCACTCTCTTGCCAGTAACATATAAAATATACGCGGAGCTGCTCAACAAGAGATTGAAAGAACAGATAGAAGAGAAAGGAATTATTCCACACAATCAAATAGGATTTAGGAAGGGATTGGGGACAATGGATACTATTTTTGTTTTGAATTATCTAGTTAACAGGAATCTGGGACTGAAAAAAGGAAGACTGGTCGCTCTTTTCGTTGACTTTAGAGCAGCTTTCGACTCTGTGAATGGGAAAGTTCTGTTAGCAGACCTAGAAGAGAAACTGGAAAAGAAAGGAAAAGGGGGTACAGTGCAAGGGAATAAGAGAATATACTCGTTAGCGTACGCGGACCATGTGGTGATTCTTGCAGAGAATGAAAGTGAAATAAACTTGATAATGAAAGGATTTGAAGAATATGTGAGAGAGGTAGTGTGTTTCAGGAAGAAAAAGAATGCAGTAAAATGCGGATGGAAGATAAATGGAAAAATGGTGGAAATGGTAGAGGAATTTTGCTACTTAGGATTCTAGTTCAAAGCGAGAGGTGGAAATAATCAGCAGGTAAAAAAAAGAATGGAAAGTGCGAGTAAAGTGATGGGTCAAGTGTGGGAGATTGGAAAAAGAAGAAACAAAGAAGGCTGGAAGATGAGAGAATGGCTGTTTAATGCATTGGTATGGTCAGTGATGTTTCAGGGAGTGGAGATTTGGTGATGGAAGAGGTACAAGAAGGTAGAGAACATGCAAGAGAGGTTTCTGAGATGGGTTATGGGAGTGAGTTGGGATTTCTCAGGTTATATGCTGAGAGATGAAACAGGGAGAGAGGAATTGGTGATAAGGCAGAGGAAAAGGGTTTGGAACTTTGAAGAGAAACTTAAGAGTGGGAATGGGAGCATAATCACACTAGTATGCTTCCAGGAAATATTAAATAGAGAGAGGAGATCAAACACGGGACCTTCGAGATGGGAGGAGGAGAGATGGCAAGTTAGAAGGGAATGGAGAATGTGTGACGAGGGGAGGGAATGGCAGGAAGTAGAGACAGACATGAAAAAGAAGCAGGAAGAGAAAATGTGAGAAAAGATTATGAAGTCAAAGTACGACAAATGGTATAGAATGGTTAAGAAGGAAGGGGTCCCAGAATATTTAGGAAAGTTGAAAAAGGAGTGTAAGTGGTCCAGGATGGTACGTTTTCAGAATGGTAGAAGGAATGAATGAGTGTAAATACTGGTTGAGTGAGCAGATGAAAAAGTGTAGGGTATGTGGTTATAAAAGGGAATCGTGTGAGCACGTGTTGGAGATATGTAAAGGGGATATGGAAGGGGGAAAGAGCGTAGCAGATAGGGTGAGATGGATCCTGAGTGGATGTTAACAAGGGGAAAAGTGGATGAAGAGTTTAGAAGATAAAAGGGAAGAGACAATGCTTGGGGGAGGAGAAACCCAAAATCGAGACGAGTGGTTAAGGAAAAATGTAAAAAATATGTGAAGGGAATGGAGCCCTAAAACCCGTAAATGGGAGAGTAATAAAATACAAAAATACAAATACAAACTACTTAGTTGAAAGTGGAATGACTTTGTTGAAAAATTTTCTTTTCTGCTAGAAAATTCTTCTTGGTTTCAAATTCACTTTTTCATTTAAAAATGTATGTATATAGTTGAAAATTCTTCTTTTCTGGCAGAAAACTAATCTACTTGGTTTTGAATTCAACTACTTGAATGAAAGTAGAACTATTTTGTTAAAAATTCCATTTTTTTATGTCCTTGATTCACTATTTTATTTGAAAAACCTTTTTTTTCAAAATTTCACATTTTGTAGATTTTTTTTAGGTTGATAATTGATTTTTTTATGTGACAACTTAACGATTAAATTTGTCTTCTTTAGTCGAAAATTCAAATATTTGGTTAAAAATTTATCTATTTCGTTGTAAATTCTTCTTTTCTGCTAGGAAATTCTTCTTCTTCGGTTTAAATTGATCTTTTTGGTGACCAATCTATGTATTCAGTTGGAAATTCTTCTTTTCTGGCAGAAAATTAATCTTCTTGGTTTTAAATTCAAGTACTTAAATTAAAGTAGAAATATTTGGTTAAAAATTCCATTTTTTGTTGTTGTTGATTCATCATTTTATTTGAAAAACCTTTTCTTTTTCTTCAAAATTTCACATTTTGTAGATTTTTTTTTGGTTCAAAATTTATTTTTTTATGTGACAATTTAACTATTAGATTTACCTTCTTTAATCGAAAATTCAACTATTTGGTAAAAAATTGAGGTATTTGGTTGAAAATTCTTCTTCTTGGTTTTCAATTTATCTTTTTGTTGAAAAATCTATGTATTCAGTAGAAAATACTTCTTTTCTGGTAGAAAATTTATTTTCTTGATTGGAAAAATATTCATCTTTGTTTTAAATGCAGTTATTTTGTTAAAAATGTATGCCTTTCTGTTGTATAATATTTGGTTGAAATTATTTTTATTTTTCTTTACTACAATTTTTTTATTTTGAAAAATTCATCTATTTTATTAAAAAATTCATCTTGTTGGTTAAAAAAATATGTATTTTGTTGAAAATTCTTTACTGGTAAAAAATGAATCTTCTTGGTTTGGAAATTCAACCATTTGGTTAGGAATGTATGTATTTTGTTGAGAATTCATTTTTTTGGGTAGAAAAATAATGTTCTGGGTTAAAAATTAAACTTTTTGCTTAAAAATTTAATTAATTAGTCAAAAATTCAACATTTTTGTTGAAATCTAACATTTTTTCTATATATTTTTTTTGTTTTACGTAATATAAAATGCGTAATATTTCAAATAATCATATAGCTTTTTCTTTCGAAAATTTGTAAAATTCCCGGTCAAAAAATAAATATACTGCAATTTTTCAAGTTTTTCCAGGCATTTTCCGGTTCGGTGGTCATCTTAAATAAGAGGTAATCGGATAAAAATTGTCAAGGCCGTACAATCGATTTACGAAACTTTTTGATTTATTTGACTCTGTACAGTTTTACTACAAATTTATTGATAATAGTAGTAATGATAATAATAATAATAATAATACAATTACAGTGTATTTATAATAACGATCATTGCATATTGAATCAGTTTTTCTATATTATACGAGTACCGGAGACATGTATCATATAAAAAAAGTAAAAATTATTCTCGAGCGTCCAAGGAAAAAATCAAACACACTGCACAAAAAAAAAGAATCGATTGAATGGAAATTATTTGAATCGGAAAGTTTAAGAATGCCGATTCACGCGTCATTTCAATCGGATTTTGGTTTCTTGGCATCGGAATATTTACTGGATGAGTTATCTGAAATTTGAAAATCTCTGGTAAATTTTTCGATTGTTTCAATTGAAAAAAAATTATTCAATAAAATTTCCCTGAATTGGTGGAGACTATTTAGTGACCGATTGAATGAATTTAATTTATGAGATTGATTAAAAATGTCATAAACCGGTATACCGAAATTCGCGCTAATCGGAATTTTTTAATTCTTCCATTTAAATAATTTTAATTCAAGCGATTCTTATTTCCTGTCGAGGACGTAACAGGTTTCTTGCAGACTTTAAAGTTACTTCTAAGAATCCAGAGATTATTGTAAAAGTATTGCGCCTGCTTTTTAATTGTGTGCGTGCTGAAATTTTCTCGTTGCGTATCACTTGCGTACTCAATCGGGTTGATGTGATCACTGATCACGCATGCTCTCCCAAATTAAGAAACCATTGATTGCTACTCGCATTGCCCGCAATGACGAGTGTCATTCGCGTTGCTGTCATCGCCGCTTCTCCTTAATTGGACATTTAGGTATGGAAATTTTATTTGAAAGTAGTTTTTGGTAATTGAAAACTCATCAAAATATCGGACCACTGACCGAGTGACCTAGTCAAAATTAGCCTTGATCTTGAACGGTAATAGTGCCGTCCAGAATATAGGTACAGATTTTTTGTTTAACCGCCAGAAATCTAATTAAATTCTACCTTAAATGAGCTCCAGTTAATGTAATTTGATCCTGTGGGTATTCAATTATCACGTGATAAAGACCAAAATCAAAGTCCGATTTAATTTTAAAGAGGAGGAGTAGGAGGAGTAGGAGAAGGAGAAGGAGGAGGATGACGAAAAGGAGGGTGAGGAAGAGGATGAGGAGGAGCTAGGGACGTTAATTCGTCAATGTAATATTTTACAAAACTGATCTTCGTCGGTTAGTGGTCCGGTACTATCCGCGCGGCTTTTGAAGCTTGTATTCCTTTTAAAACTAGTCTAAATAATTGGCCGGAATTTCCTCAACATCTCCCATGTCCAGGTGGAAATCCTTATTGGAAAGAGGAAAAATCTGCATGCAAAGAACGCAATTTTCATATGATTAGTTTAGAAGGTCTTCAATTTAAATTAAATTCAAATTGAAAAAAATGGGAAAGATTATCGAGTTTTAATTATTCTGCTTCTATGACATTAAAGCAGCTTTCAACATGTTGAAATGCCTGGGTACTCATTTCCTGTATTAAAGTTATTAATAATTGCAATATTTAAATAAATAAAATACTAATATCATTATATACCATTTGATTGATACTACAATAATAAATAATAAAATAATATATAACAGTTCATGTAACAATTTGTAATGAAATTCTTGTCATTTATTTCAAATATTTTAATTATTAGTAACAGTAATGTGTGAACAATCCAACAAGTTGATAACTATATTATTGAATCATCTTATAATTAATACAATTGACAAATTAATCGGTAAACAATTTTCGATCAAATTCATTTCTTGGAGCACTTTCTGTTTATTTCATAATAATAGTAATAATTAAAGAAGCTAGAATTTGTTATAAAATTCCTTTTTGACTTTAGATTTTTCTTTGAGTGCATATTAAATTTCTATTGACGAGGAGAACTTACACTTACCATTAGATTAGGCGATAGCGCTCCGAATTCGTATCCGGAAAGTCTGGGTTCGATTCCTGCTGCCGACATTTTTTCCAAATTTTTGTTGACTTTGCCTATTAAATTTATTGAAATCCAGCTGAAATATTCATTTGTAACTATTTGAACTTTATTTATTAAAAGGTTTAAATACTAAGTCGCGTTATTTTTATTTAATTGTGAAAAAACAACATTTTAAATCGTATTTTCACGTGATTATTGTTTTTTGGAGGTACCAAAAAAAATCTGGATATTTTTCGGTAAGAGTACCAAAAAGTGAGTTTTTCATTCATAGAAAGAATTTAACATGTTTGATATATTTTATTTTTATCTCATATAAAAATAACAATAACAAAAATCTAAATGTTCAATCAAATGAAGATAATGCTGATTTAAATCATTGCTATCGTAAATTGCATTAAAAAAATGGTAATGAAAAAAAAAATAAAAGCGGCAGGATTCGAGCCCGGGTCATGCGGTTACGAACGCAAAGCACTACCGCCCGATCTAACAGAAACTCTCACATCACGGTTGACGTAACGTGCGAGGTTCCCCTTGTGATTGAAGAAAATTTTCAGAATTGTCTTTTACATAAATTAAAAGCAATACCTAGAGTATAAATGCAATGTTAATAATTGGACTAAAGCTCTGAACTTACTCGTATGGCTCGAAGAGATTGCATCGATACCACTTACTTGGAACAGAATATCCCCGATAAATACTGTATAGTAGTTTATTCTACACTCCTTAAACATTCTAGCTTATTATTATATATGTATGTATATATATAAACATAGTACAGAAAAGTGTCGTCGATTATTGTTTTACAATTATATTACCGTAATAGCGATCGGCTACATTAAAAAAATTAAACACGTGTCGTTGCTGCAGAACTACAAGCTTTTCTGGCAAATGTAGTTCCTTGCGAATTGTTAGCCTAAAATATTTCAATTAATTCAAGCCTTCCAAAGAAGAAATACTTCCAAAATCTTTTAAATATTAGGTGTACCAATTAATTCCGTGCCTCTTGCTCAAACTTACATTTTTTTTCCCCTCCTACGATAGTTTCAAAGGGCGAACCTTAAACTTTAAAACATAATGTAATAGATGGTGGCCCTGCGGACCTAACCTAAAAAATACTCAGTGAATACAACGACTTCCGAATGCATTGTCTAAAACGTTCCTTGTCAGACACCATTGTATTCACTAACGATTTTGTAGGTTGAGTCCGCATGACCGCCATCTATTATAAATTATATTTAGCCTTTTGAATTTTTCCAGCCCTAAGGTAGTTTCAAAGGGCGGACATTAAAATTTTAAACACAGTGTAATAGGTGGCGGCCCTGCGGACCTAACCTAAAAAATAATTCTTAAATATAATTGCGTCCGAATGCACTGTCTTAAACGTTTATTGCCTGACACCATAGTATTCGCCAATAATTTTGTAGATTGGTTCCGCAGGGCTGCCACCTATGATATTCGATCTATTGAATTTTTTCCTATCTTAAGATCTCAAACATTCCTTTTCGGCACCATTCTATTCAATAATGACTTTTTAGGTTGAGTCTGCAAGTCCACCATCTATTATATTGTATCTTTTTAAATTTTTTCCGTTTTAAGGTAGCTTTAAAAGGCGAACCTTAAACTTTAAAATACAATATAATAGGTGGCGGCCCTGCGGATCTAACCTAAAAAATAATTCGCGACTACAATGGCATCCGAATGCACACGTCTAAAACGTTAATTGTCGGAAATGACTGTATTCACTAATGATTTTTGATGTCGATTCCGCAGGGCCGCCATCTATTAGATTGCGTATTTTGAATTTTTCTCCATTCTAAGGTCTCAAACGTCTCTTGTCGGACACCATTGTACTCACTAATAATTTTTGTGGTCGAGTCAGCAGGGCCGCCACCCATTATATTGTGTGTTAAAGCTTAAGGTTCGCCATTTAAAAGGAACAAATAATGGCCAGCGCAAATGCGTGGAAGTATTTCAATGAAAATGCAAGCTTATTGAAATATGATTTCACATTTACACATATACAAAAATTTCAGAAGAAATTCGAATAAGCCAAATACGAAATACGAATGGAAGCGTAGCGAACGAAGCAGGAATCTCCATAGGAGATCCTCTATTCCAACTGTTATTCTAAACAAAATCGCCCAGTCGAATTTGCTCGTTGCATTCGTTTTATATTAATTTCAATCGCACACATAAGATTATGCGTAACCTTAATATATTTTTTCATTTATATATAATTTTATATTATTCATTGTCACCGTACTCCAACATAATAAATCACAATTATGTTTTCCTTTTCCACCAACCATAAAATTGGTTGACGCGATTTCGATAACAGTACAACTATGCTTCGATTTTCGCTAAAGGCTAAAAAATATTCTTCTTAGACATAATGGAGTATTTTGGTTTTCGACTCTTTCTCAACAAAAAAAAAAAGGAAACGGGAAGTGCGCATTCTTTTCCTGTTTCCCGTATAGGTTTAGGTACATACACAATACACATACTTTCTGGCTTAACAAGGGGAGTACCAGGTAGCGTTTTTTGTTTATATATAAAACATAGAGTAAAATAAAAGTTGTGAAAAAAGCAAAATTGTTAAATTCCTAGGACATAATATTTTGCCATTTTCGATAAAAAAGACTTTCGAGTTTTCCCCGCTAATCCTACATACTAGAAAAATATATCTTTCGACTGCCCGAGTAGCTCAGGTGGTAGCTCGTCGGGTTTGTAGCCAGAAGGTTGCGTGTTCGATTCTCACTGTCTAAACTTTTTTTTGCTTATTAAAATGTATATATATTGGTTTCCTATACTGAATTTATTTAAAATTACGCAAAAATAAACACTTTAAATAGTTTTTTCAATGAAAAACTCGTTATTTCGAATGTTTTTCATAAAAAAATTACTTTCTATGAACATTTTCACTTAAAATTTGTATTAAATATTTTAAAATGAGAATACGAACGAAAAATGGGGTTCTTAATACAATTTTGCAATAATGCAACATAAATAAATAAATTAAACGAAAATGTAAATGTTCCTTTTAAATTGTTAAAATGTTTCTTCTTGCATAACTTCGAAAAAATAGAAGGGAATTTCATATTTAAACATTTTAATAAATAATACCTATGCAAAAAAATCTTTTACGATTTTTGAAATATTTGACGAAATTTCAAGGATTTCAACTTTTCTTTAGAAATTTGAAGGGATTTTCACTAATTTGAAAGATAACAAGGAATTTTTTTGAGATTTTAAAGGTTTCAAGGGATTTCATAAGATTTCGAAATGATTTACGGAATTTTAAAACTTTTAACCAATTTTTCGCCATTTTAAGGGGTTTCTGCCGATTTTGAAGGATAAAGAGGATTTTGATGGGATTCTGAAGATTTCATGCAATCTCCTGAGATTTTAAAAATATTTCACGGAATATTAAGGATTTTACCCAATTTTTAAAAATATGAAGAGATTTTCACCAATTTTGAAGTATTATCAGGGATTTTTGTGAGATTTTAAAATTTTTAGAAATGCCAAGGATTTTAACCAATTTTTACATTTTTGAAGGGATGTTCAACGATTTTGAAAGATAATAAGAGATTTTTTTATGAAAATAGGAAGGTTTCAAGCGATTCTAAGGAATCTCATAAGATTTTAAAGTATTTTATGGAATTTCAAAGATATTTAACGACTTGTAAAAATCTGAAGGGATTTAAACTGATTCTGAAGGATTATAAGATATTTCTTATGGGGTTTTGGAGATTTCAAGTGATTTCGTAAGATTTCGAAACATTTTACCGAATTTGAAAGATTTCAACCAATTTTTTATATTTTAAAGGGGGGTTCCATCGATTTTGAACGATTATAAGGTATTATTATGGGAGTTTGAAGACTCCCAGAGATTTCAATAGATTTGTAAAAGTTCAAAGAGATTTCCACCGATTTTTAAAAATTACAAGGAATTTTGTGGATTTCAAGCTATTTTCAGGATTAAAAATTTCGAAACAATTTGAAATTTATGGATTCTCAAGGATTTAAACCGATTTGTAAAAATTTGAAGAGATCTTTACCGATTTTGAAGGATTATAAGGAATTTTTATGGGGATTTGTGAATTTCAAGGGATCTCGTAAGATTTCGAAATATTTTAAAGGTTTCAACCGATTTTTAAAAATTTAAAGCGATTTTCACCGTTCAAGAAGGATTATAAGGAATTCTTATTGGATTTTTGAACATTTCAAGAAAAAAAAAACGTCTTTCTAGTTTTTCCATCTATTAAAAATTCTTACATATTTAATTTCCTTTTAAATTTATTTTCTATTTATGAAAATAAACACTTTAAATGTTTTCATTCAATAAAAAAATAGCTTTTTCGAACTTTCTTTGTCAAAAATTTATTTTCCATGAACTTTATTAATCTATAATTTTGTTCAAACAATGTTATACATATTTTAAAATGAGAACTTCACCGAAAAATTGTATCATTAAAAACTTTTAATTCACTTTTATTCTCTTATTTAAAAATATAAATGTGTATGCATTAAAAAGAAATTCATTGTAAAAAAAAAGATTTTTTGAAAGAAAATTACAATTATTCGAAAAAGCGAGTTTTCCATTGAAAAAAGGGCATTCAAAATGTTTTCTTTGCATAATTTTGACAAAATTGATGGAAAATTAATATTTAAACATTTTCATAATTAATATGCAAAAAAATCGAAAGAGGTGCACAGGCAGCGTATGTATATTTTTCTATTGAGTTGGACTGGCGAGGAAACTTCAAAAGTAGTTTTTCTCGAAAATGGTCAATTTTTAGGTCTACAAATTAAATCGGTGCCTTTATTTTGATGTCTTCTAACTCTTGGTCAAACTTGAAATTGTTACCGCCCTCAGACAGTTTCAAAGGCCAAACCTTAAACTTTAAAACACAATATAATAGGTGGCGGCCCTGCGGACCATTGCTAAAAAATCATTAGGGAATACAAAAGCGTCCGACAAAAAGCATTCGTGATGCTGTGTGTTTCGCATTTCAATTGAAAAATCATTATAATAAAATCTCTGAAACCAATTTTTAAGCATTTTGCCTGTCACCCCACCATTTCCTAAAGCTGAGAAAATAATTTCGATCGCCTCAGCTGCATCTTTTTTTTTTTAAATTAGAGTGCAAGAAAATGCAGTATCTCAAATGTTCCTTTTCGGAAGCCGTTATATTAACTAATGATTTTTTAGGTCAAGTCCGCAAAGCCGCCACCTATTATATTGTGATTTAAAGCTTAAATTTCGCCCTTTAAAACTACCTTAGGGCCAAAAAATAAATAAAAATTTGATCAAGACTTGCAAAACAACAAAAATAGAGGCACCTAATTAATTTGCAGAACTAATATTTAATCTCGGAATTTCACACTTCTACCTGACACTGCCCTTGTGGGATACCAATCGGTTCATCGAGTCGAACTTTTTAAATTCGTCGGACCTAGAATAACACGAATATCTCTATCGTTTTGGCTTGGCTCGTACACATTTAGTCATATACAATTAATGTGTAAAGCATTTATCTATACACGAGTAGATACGAGTACCTGCCTAATTATCAACAAGAAAAACGGATAGATTCAAGGAAAGTTTCGTCGGCTATAGTCATGCTTAATAGCATTGCGGAATGTGCCAAAAATGTTTTGTTTTTTTCTTTATTTTCTTTATTATTAGCGACAACACCAAACGATATTTCGGAAAGCTAGGGAACTCTCTTTCTGTGCGTATCACCTTCGCATTTTTTTTTCCTCCGCAATCACATCAAGGTAAAAACGTGACTTATAAGATAAACACTGACGAGCATCAGAAATTCATGGCTGCATGCAAATCGCGAGCTTTCGTTGACTGACAATTTTCACTTTTGCTAGAATTTTCCGATTTCTGATACTATCGACTGGTTGAGGATTATGTGTCGAACCATTTGTCTCGATCTTTTTTTTCGAGTTTGGCCTTCTATTCTCAACATTCAACTTAAAATGTACAATCATGGATTGAGAAAGGGAACTTTCATGAATTACGTAAGGTTTTTTGAAAATTTTGACCCTTCTTACGTAAGATTTTGTAATTTTTCACTCACTATATGAACAATTTATATCAATTTTTTTTTATTGTTAAGAAGATTTGAAGGGATTTTCAAACATTTGAGAGATTTCTAGTGATGTGAAAGTATTTCAAAAAGTTTAAAGGAATTTTAAGGCATTTTAAATAATTAAAACATTTTTACGGTTTGTAACGAGATTTCTCAACTTTTTTAGGGGCTGAATAATAAGATCTCAAAGAATTTCCAAAGATTTCGAGGAATTAGAAAAAGAAAATTAGTGCAGAATTTTGAATGATTTAAAAAAAAAAAGTATTTTAAGTTTGAAGAAATTACTTTGTATAATGTCAGAAAGAATTTTAAATTTTTAAGAGATTGCACAAGATTTTAAGTGACTTTAAAATCTTTCAAAATAATTTCAGGAGATTTCAAAATATTTGTCAAGATTACGAAGAATTTGAAGGGATTTTAAGAGATTAAAAAAGCTTAGATGATATTGTGGATTTTAAAAGATTATTTAGGAATTTTATGGGATTTTGCAGATTTTAAGCTATTTCAAGGATTTTCACATTTTTAAGAGAATTTTAAGGGATTTTAAGCGATTTAAAAAAAGGATCACGTCATTTCAACGGATTTTAAATAATTTTATGTAGTACCAAAGTGTTTTTACGAATTTTGAAGGATATTACGTGATTTTATTCAGATTTACAAAATTGTACAGATTTCAAGGATTTTAACGGTTTTTAAAGGGTTTTAAGAGACATGAAGGGATTTCTGAGATGGTTTCACGGGATTTTAAAATGTTTCAAAGTGTATTCACGGATTTGAGAGGATTTTCATAAAGTTTAAAAAAATATAATGGAATTTCAAAGGATTTTAAACAATTTTTAGAGAATTTAAGAGATTTTTACCAGTTTGAACGTATATAAGAGATTTTGATGGGATTTTAAAGATTGTAAGCGATTTCAAGGAATCTCATAAGATTTTGAAACATTTTGAGAATTTTAAAGAAATTTTAAAAAGATTTTTAGAAATTTTAAAAAGATTGTTAGAAATTTTAATGGGATTAACACCGATTTCGAAGAAATAAAAGGGATTTTGATGGGATTTTGAGGATTACAAGCGATCTTGTGGGATTTCGAAATATTTCAAATAATTTCAAGAATTTTAACTGATTTTTAAAAAATGGATACTTTTTTTAAATCCAATTTTGAAGGATTATAAGTGATTTTTATGAGATTTTTAAAGTTCAAGTGATTTTAAATAAATTTAAACCATTTTTACAGATTTTGAACGATTATAATAGATTTTGATAGGATTTTAAAGATTTCAAGCGCTTTTAAGGAATTGCATATGATTTTGAATCATTTTGAGAATTTTCAAGAATTTTTAAAAAGATTTTCAAAAATTTCAAGGGATTTTCACCGATTTTTAAAAATTTGAAGTTTTTTTCGCCGATTTTGAAGGATTATAAGTGATTTTTATAAGATTTTAAAATTCAAGCGATTTTAAAGAATTTAAATTTTTTTAGAAATTTAAAAAGATTTCTACCAAGTTTGAACGATTATAAGGGATTTTGATAGGATTTTAAAGATTTCAAGCGCTTTCAAGGAATCTCATTAAGATTTTAAAAATTTTTGAAAAGATTTCTAGAAATTTCAAGGGATTTCGACCGATTTCGAAGAATTAAAAGGGATTTTTAGGATTTCAAGCATCTCATGGGATTTCGAAATATTTCAAAGAATTTCAAGGATTTTAACCGATTTTTACAAATTTGAAGCTATTTTTGCCGATTTTGAAGGGGTATAAGTGATTTTTATGAGATTTTTAAAATTCAAGCAATTTTAAATAAATTTAAACAATCTTTATAAATTTAAAAATATTTCTACCGATTGCGAACGATTATAATAGATTTTGATAGGGTTTTAAAGATTTCAGGCGCTTTCAAGGAATCTTATAAAGATTTCGAAACATTTTAAGAAGTCTAAAGGAGGATTTGTAAGCAAACTCTTGATATTTCGAAGTATTTTAAAGAAATTTAAAGGATTTTAACTGGTTTTTAAAAATAAAGCTATTTTCGTCGACTTCGAAGGATTAGAAGTGATTTTTATGAGATTTTTAAAATGCAAGCGATTTTAAAGGATTAAGATTTTTTAGTAATTTAAACAGATTTCTACCGATTTTGAGCGATTATAAGGGGTTTTGATGCGATTTTCAAGATTTCAAGCGCTTTTAAGGAATCTCATACGATTTTGAAACATTTTGAGAATTTTAAGAGCTTTTTAGAAATTTCAAACGATTTCCACCGATTTCGAAGAACTTTCATAGAATTTGGAGGAATTGTATGCAAACTCTTGAGATTTCGAAATATTTTAAAGAAATTTAAAGGATTTTAATTAGTTTGTAAAAAGTTGAAGCTATTTTCGACGATTTTGAAGGATTATAAGTGATTTTTATGATATTTTTAAATTTGCAAATGATTTCAAAGGATCACGTTTAGTTTCGAAATATTTCACAAGATTGAAACGGTTTGAACCGCTTTGTACAAAGTTAAAGGGATTTCCACCAATTTTAAAAATTATACGGGACTTCTATGAGATTTCAAGATTTCAAGGAATCTCGTAAGGTTTCGAAATACTTCAAGGATTTTAACCGCTATTTCGACCAATTTTAAAGGATTTCACGAATTTCAAAGGACCTTTACGGGATTTTGAAGGTTTCAAGATTTTGTATCAGCTAATTTTATTGAGATTTCAAAGATTTTAAAAGATTTCAAAGGATTTTTGAGAGATTTAAAGACTCCAAAGTATGATTTTCAAAGATTTCGTAAAATATCAAAAGATTTTGCGGATTTATAGATATATAATTTCTAGAGATTTCAAGGATTTTCACAGTTTTTAAAGGGATTTTCAAGAAATGATATATACAATATCCACCAAATTCACAGGATTTCAAAGAATTATCACACGATTTAAAAAATGTTCAGGGATTTACAAAATTTTTCAAAAGAATTTCACCAAATCTCAAGAATGAAATAAAAAGAACTGAAACATATTTTATAATGTGTATAATTGTATAAAATTAATTTCAACAGCCAAAACATTTCTTAAATTAGAATATAAAAAAAAAATTACAAAGAGGAAACTTACGTAAGAAATTCTTTAGACCCCCCCCCCCCCCCTCTCGCGTAATTAATGGACGCTCCCAAGCGTTCAATTTCAGTAGGATACTTTATTAAAATCAACCACAATCAAAATATAGATCAAATTGAGTTTCATAAGATCTCGCACATTTCAAAAAAGAAATAATAATAAGTAGAAAATAAAAGAATTGATTGTAAACGTAAAAAAATCCTAAGAATTGTACCAAAGAATTGTTTTTCTGCCGCGAGGGCCTTTTGCACGTGTGCGGTATGTAACTAGACAGACATAAAACAATCTGATGAATGTTTATATATTTTTTCTTTTTTTCTTTTGCTAAACTTTGGTACACACACGTAGCAAAGAGTCGGCAGAACTCGCGTGATGCAGATTTGTTGGTTTTGATGACGAAAGAAAATTGGGCCTCCACAATGTGTTGAAGCAAAAAAATGCATCAATCGTTCATCTAGTAGGAGATAGCAGTAGTAACTTTTGAAGTAAGCGATTTCGGTCACGCGATGCTTGTTTCTTGCTCACCCCATCCTTCGCTGTCACACTCGCTCTCGGAGGCTGTGTCACTGTCACTAAATTCAACCGCAACCCGCCGAGCCAATATCGACGCCACGTCGTTCAGCGCATTCACACGTTCAACCTCCTTCTGCTCGATTTTTTCCACCTTTCGTAGTTTAATACCTGAAATTAAACAAAACAAATAGTGTTTTTTACTTCCCCTGTAACTCGCTTCCTCAGCTAATACTACCCCTCCCTCGCTTCCCTTCTAGAACCATCACTTACTCTCCACTATTCATCCTCATTTCTTATTATTAAACCCACTTCCTCTCACTTACACTCACTTTCTGCAATATTACTTCCTAATTTTGCCCCCATTTTCTTTATTAGCTCTATTTTCCAACCCCTTGTTTTCCCTTCTCATCAATTTCCACTATTTCATTTACTTCCTCTTCACCGCTTCCATTTCCTACTCTACGCTATTTCCCATCTACACATTTCTCCATAGTTCCCATCCACTCATTCCATTCACTCATTTGACTGACTTCCACTCCCCTCACTTCTCCTACTTCCCTATACTTCCAATCACCTCAATTCCCCTGTTTTCTCACTCTTCACCATCACTACTTCGTCTCTCCTAATTTTTCCTCATTCCTCCACTATCACTACTTCCCTTCCCCTAATTTCCGCTAAAACAACACCACGCTTTTTCCCTGCTTCCACTCCGCTCACTACCACAAAACTCTCACCGATCACTATCACTGCTTTCCCTCTACTCATTTCCTCTCCCTTCCTATACATCCTCTCCACTAAATCCCTCTAATTCCTCTCACTTACACTCACTTTCTCTACTAATCCTTGTCACTTTTTCCTCACTTTCCTTTATTCACTCTACTTTCTAACCCCTCATTTTCCCTTCTCATCAATTTCTACTATTTCACCTACTTCCTCTCCATCACTTTCACTTCCCACTCCGCCCTACTTCCCATCTACATACTTCCGCATACTTTCTCATCCACTCATTTGACCTTATTTCACTCTCCTTAATTTGCCTACTTTTCAACTCCTCACTACCACCGCCGCTTCTCCCATCATTCTCTCTAGAAACCCTCAACGCTTTTCCGCTTTCCTCTCATTTCCCATAATTTCCCCTCACTTGTCATATATCATCTCCACTAAATTTTTCTACTTCCACTACCTTCATTTCCCCTACTTCCCCTCCTCTCTCTAACACTAATCATCCGCTCGATGATTTCCTCTTAGGCCACACTACCCCTCCATTTATTTCCCCTCACTTTCCAATGCCCCACCAACACCACTCATTTTCCTGCTTCCCATCCCATAATTTCCTGTTATTTCCCCACCTTAAAAAAAAGAACACTTAGTCTTTTTCAGGGTGGCCAAGAAACTTCGTTTTCAAAATTCACTGACCAATTTTTCGTTTTCCCAGACGATTAATGTTCAAAGACTAGCATTTCAGTCCTCTAATATTGTTAAGAGCGAATCTTTTATGAAGAAAACATGACTTTTCTACCAGAAAAGACGAATTTTCATTCGAAAAAGACGATGTTTTGAAAAAAGGAGTTTAATTTTCAAACAAATAATACAATTTTTTAGAAGAGAATTGAATATTCAACAACAAAAAAAGATATTAACTTCCTCTCCAAATTAGATGAATGTTCATCATAAAAGATGAATTTTCAAAAAAGAAGATTCATTTACCACCAAAAAAAGTTGAATTTTCTAAAAAAAAAAGACATGAATTTTCGACGAAATAATTGAATATTCAACCAAAAAGGATCAATTTCCCAGCACAAATGGGATACTCAAATATACAGTTTAAATTGTTTTGAAGATTTAAAACCAAAAATGTAGAAGCTTTTTAAGCATTTTAAAAGGTTTTAAAAAAATACAATTTTTTATTAAATTTCCTAGAAAAACTAACAATTTGCTTTTTTTAAGATAATTTAAAAAAAATATTTAAAAAGATTTTCAAAAAACAATTTGGAAGATTTTGATGTAATTTTTTTCATTTTTCAGGATATTAACAAAATTGTAGAAAAAATTCAAGTTCCAAGATAATAAACAAATCTTTATTATATTCCTACAAAACTTTTAAATGATTTTATTTGTTAAATTTTGAAGAGAATATTTAAAAATATTTCAAAACAAATTTTGATGTATAAATTAATGTTTCTACTTGAAGATTGATTAAAATTATATAATTTTGAAAATTTACCATTTTTGTTTGTATATTTTTATGGTAAAAATAGTTTTAGTTTTTTTTTTGTAATTTAAAAAATGTCTTCTATTCAAAATTCCTGTTTTTCTTTCTGTAGAAAATTACTCTTTTGATGAAAAGTCCACTATTTAGTTAAAAACAATATAATTGATTAAAAACTAAACAATTTTGCTAAAAAGTATTCTCGTTGGATGATGATTCAACTACTTTCTTAAAATGCTTTCTTTTTTCAACATTAATTTTTTAAGCTGAAAATTTAACTATTCCATTTTGAATTGTAAGTTCATTTATTTTATTTTTTTAAATTCGTTTCTTTGGTTATTATAAATTCTAATAAATCGTTGCAAATATTTTTTTGTTTGTTGGTAAAAAAAAAAATTTCGAATTCGAAATGTAACTGCAATATATCTCGTTGAAAATTGAACTTTTTAAATTGAAAATTCTACTATTTGGTTGAAAATTTGTATTTTATGGTAAAAAATTAATCGCATTTTTTAAAACATGATGTTTTTGGTTATAAATTCCATTATTTGGAAAAAATTACTATACTTTGTTGAAAATATAATAATTTGGTTAAAAACTATTCTTTTTGGTTGAAAAGTCTACTGTTGTGTTAAAAAGTCAACTTTTTAGCCAGAAAATTAATCTTATTGCCTAGAAATTCAACTATTTGGTTAAAAATTTAAGAATTTTGACCAAAATTTGTCTTACCGGTTAGAAAATTAATCTTCTTGGTTAAAAATTCAACTATTTGTTTGAAAATTCATGTATTTTATTAAAAATTCGTATTTTTTGTAGAAAATAATTCTTCTTGATGAAAACTCCCTTATTCGGTTAACAATCAATTCAAATTGTTGAAAATTAAACAATTTTGTTTAAAAAATGTCCTTTTTAAATAAGATCCAACCTTTTTTATTGTAAAAAAATAGTTACATTTTCAAAAAAGTGATAAATTTTCAACTAAAAAGTTAATAATGAAGTTTTTAGTGAAAAAAATGAATGTTTAACCAAAGGGATCAGTTTTTAACAAAAATTAATGGAATAATAAACTCGAATAAAAGTTGCATTTTCCATTTTTTCCATTTTTGTAATTTTCAACCAAAAAAGAAATAAAGTTTCAACAAAATAGGTCGATTTTCGGCAAAAAGCTCCTTTTCATTGAAAAAAAGAAGTTATAAATCAAATAGCGCATATTTCGACCAAAGAAATGAATTTTTAATTAAAATGATGATTCTTCTACCAAAATTTTTAACAAGATGACTAATTTACACAGAAAACGATCATTTTCTACCAAAAAATCGATTTTTAACTAAATATGTAGATTTGCAACGAAATAGTTGAATTTTTAATTTAAAAATATTAACTTCCATCCAAATTGTTAAATTTTGAACAAGAAACGATCAATTTTCAACAAAAAATGGACATTAACATTTTTTTTAAGGAATTAATTTTCAACCAAACTGATCAATTTTCGACTAAAACTCATCAACTGGAATAGTTGAATTTTGTAAAAAAAAAAAATTTTCATCCATCAAGATTAATTTTCTTAAAACAAGGCAAATTTTTCACAAAGCACATAAGCTTTCAAAAACTAGTTTAATTTCTATATAAAAAATATTAATTTTCAACCAAATAGTTGAATTTTCATCAAAAAAGGATAAATCTCCTATTAAAACCCTAATTTTGAACAAACAAAACAAATATATTTTCAACAAAGTAAATATATTTTTAACCAGAGGTGAATTTTCAATTAAAATGATAAATTCTCAAGCAAAAAATGAATTTTTAAGAAAAGAATTCAACTTTCAACCACTTTGTCGATTTTTTAACGAAAAGATGATGAATTCGCAATGAACAATGTAACTAAATTTTCCATTATAATTCAGTAATATTTCTTCTTTGAACTACTACTTCTACTCTAAAAACTACTTGAAGTACTTCCTTTATCTAAAATTTGGAAACGAGAACTTTCTAATTGTGAAAAATTCTGTCGTGGAACAGGGATTCTTTTAAAATTCATTTTTTATAAATCTGTATCATACTTAATAAAAAAAAATCCCATTCCATGTAAAAAATGCCCTGTTCCGAGTCAAATTATATTTCTGTACGGAAACACCCTGTCCTAAAATAAAAACGATAACTATTTTCTAAAATCCTCTCTTACACGTCAGGATAAATGAAGAAAGTAAGCCGATAAAACGTGATAAATCCATTTTTTTCAAATTGAGAAAACCATTGTTTCAATAATAAATTACGATTTAATTAAAGCAAACTGAGATAGTCCGAAAAATCAGCGACTGTAGCTATAATTATAAATCCCTTTTCTAAATTGAACAAAATTATTAAAATACTGAAATTTTGCATTTTTCTGCGATCACAAATTGATTTCCGGTTTTTAAATTAAATTCCTGGTAAATAAAATTTTTGGTCAAGTCCCCACCCTGAAATAGTGCCGAGAGTCCGAGGCCTGGCATTACGTCAGATTAATTCGCATTATTATAAAAAAAAAAATGGTAAACTTACCGTCTCTGATCGCCTTGAGAAGGTCATTTCTAGGATCTACCAGAGGAATGTTCGAATGGGTTTTTCGGATTTCCCCGTCAATCATATTCTTCAGGGGTCTCAGCTTTGGCGGATTATTTATAATCATTTTGGCAATGTCGCCGTTGGTTAACGGCATGGGCGGAGTTGGTCCGTTGAGAATTGGGGGTGGAGGCGGAGGAGGCGGGGGAGGAGGTATATTGCAGGGTGGAGAATTGGGTCTCGCCGGGGCAGGATCGGGAGTTGGAGGTGGAGGTGGCAAGTCCTGTGGAGCTGGATCCGTCTCGTCCACGCCCATCTGGTTCAAATGGTTCGCAGGAGTTTGCGTCGTGTGATGGCTGGGCAGAGGACTGTTGGACCGACTTCCGTTCCTGTTCAATAAATGCGAAGGTATGGAACCTGAAAGAACCAAACAAATGATTAAAACACCGTTTCATTCGTATTTCTAACAAACAAAAAAAGGGTGGCCGAACTCTAAAGTTAAACATTTTTCTATTTGAAGTAATGAAAATTGAGCTGCACATTAAAAGTACTCACTGTGGAACACTTGAATTTTAAACGTTGAAAATTTAGGTTTGACCCACAAACGGTACACTAGTGCGAATTCGCACCCCAAGTTTTTTCATTTTGTTGGTATTTACGCAAAGCCAACTGCAGCGGATTATCCCCACATATATTAAATATATATGTTAAATATGTGCTACATATGCTGGTTGTTTATTATATGTTCAATATATTAAATAATTAATACTAACATTGCAAACAAACAATTCGCACCAGTGTACCCTTTACGTATGTTGGGTTGGAGTGTACCGTTTGAGGGTTAAAAGTTTTTTAATTCTAACATTTTTATTCAAATGCTCAATAATTTACACGTATAAAATAAAAGCTACTAACACTTTTCGACTAAACAGTTTAAAATTAAATTCTAGAATTCTAGAAACATTAAAAATCAAACACTTACATTTTTTTGTAAACTAAACACTCCTTAAAATAAAAGTTAAATTATTTTCATTTTAGATAATTTTAAACTCCTTAAAATGCATTTTTTTTATTTTTTCAAATTTTAAATTATTTTTAATAAATTTTCAGAACTTACAAACATCTATTTAAATAATTCGAAGTTTTCTCAAATTTGTCCCAGCAATTTTTGTTTTAAAACCTCTCAAATTAAGAAAATTTCTTAAAAATCTTCCACTGATTTTACATGAAAGTTTTATTTTTAACGTTAAAATCAAATATTGTTTTGTTAATCCTTAATGTATAGTTAAATTTTAAAAATCATTTTTTATATTTACATTTGATCCACGGCAAAGGTTTTTTATACAAAAATTGTCGATTTCAAACGCTACTAATTTTTGATTTGTTAAGTGTTTGAAACTGCCATTTAAAATTATTTGAATAAAAAACGTACGCTTAAAAATTAAAACCCAAAATTTGTAAGTGTACAATTTTTGAATTACGCATTGTCAACTGAACGATATCATAATTGAAAAGGAAAAAAATTTAACTGTTTATTTAAAAAAACGTTTGAAATCAAAATTTGACAGAATTTTTTTCTAAAAATGTGTAAAAATTTCAGGTAAAAAAATAAATTCATGTTCATTTTCGGGTCTAGTTAAACCTAGTTAAACCAAAAAAGTTGTCCAAAAGTGATTAATTTCTAACCCAAAAATAAAAAATAAATAAAAATATTCAACTTAAATTCAAATAAATTCAAATGAATAGGAAAAAAATTCAAGTGAACTTAAAAGAATTTAAGAAACATGTAAAGAATTAAATGAAATACATAAAAAGTCAAGCTGAATAAAAAAAATTCAAGTGAATTGAAAACAATTCCATTAAATTAAAGACAATTGATAGAATTTAAAAGAATGAACTTAAATCTAAAAAATTATCAAGAACTTAAATAAAAAATAAACAGGATTAAGGATAAATTATTAAGAATCTAGGGTGAATTTCAAATAAGTTTAAATTAATTGTAGAAAACACTTGAAAATCTATACAAATCTAAACCCTAAAGAATCGTTCACTTTTTGTGAATAAATTATTTAAAATCCTTTAAAACATTGTGCAGTGCCATGAAATTCTTTGAAATTAAACAATGTTTCCCGAAATCCTGAAAAATTTATTAAAATACCTTAATTTTGTAAAGCTCTTGAAAAATCATTGGAATTTATAAAAAAAATCCCCTAAAACTGCTGGAATATTGCAAATTTTTTGAAATTCCTTAAAACTTTTTAAAGCTTTTTACTTATTTTTTTTTAATTCGTTGGAATATAAAAAAATAACCTAACATCTTTTAAATATTTCGAAATCACTTCAGATTATTGAAATATATTAAAAATACCCTTCCAACCATTTAAAATCTGTTTAAATCCCTGGAAATTTTCGAAAACACCCTAAAATATTAAAAATTCTTTGAAATTCCTTCAAACTTTCGACATTAATTGAAAAATACTGAAAATCTTTTGATATATCATATCTTTAAAATACTTTAAAATTACTACAAATTATTGAAATCTCTTAAAAATCCTTAACATTTTTAAAAATCTTTTGGCACTTTTAAACAGACCGCACACTCTTTAAAATTCTTTGAAAATACTTGACAATAAAGACATCAATTAAAAACTCCTTGAGAACTTTTCAAATTTTTGAAAATCTTAAAGAGTCTTCCAAATCTTTAAAATCTTACGAATTCCCTCAATTGCGAGATATTAAAATCACTTAAAATCATTGAAGTCCTCCGAAATCTGATCAAATCACATGGAATAATTTAAGATATACCCCAAACTGTTGAATATTAAATTTTATTTCATTTAAATCATAAAATTTTCAACTGCTAAAAATTTAAGTATCAACTTTCTTCAATTGTCAACAATAAAATTTCCAAATGTTGAAAATAATTAACATTACCAATTTTTTTTCAATTTTCGACAGTTCAAAAATAAATTTTCTGCAATTTACAATTTAAAAACTATAATTTTCTTTGGTTCCAAATTAAATTATCAATTTATTTCCATTTCAAAGTTGAAAATTCAATTTTTAGTTTTTTTCCATTTTCAACAATTGAAGTTTTCGTTTTCTTCAATTTAAAGCAATTGAATGCGTCGTAATTGGAAAATAATAATATTTTCTCTTATAAAAAAGACCATCGTTAACAATTAAATTCTAAAACTTTTCTGTCCAAAAAATGATTACAGCTTTAAAGATTTATTTAAATCCCAAATATTTTAATTTGAAATCGGTCAAGTAAACATTTGTAAATTCTCTATTAGTAACATTTAAAAATAAAACTTAAGGCTGAAGAGCCCCTAGTTTGAAACTTGCAAATGCAAATTCAATTTTTGAAATTCAAAATAGCATATTTAAAGAGAAAAGGGAAATTTTTCGAGATTAGGCGAAAAAGTTAGTCAAAGTAGGCGACATATGCCTACATAAAAGAGTTTTGTAGTTTATTAAGTCGTTCAAATTCTTCCTTTTCCTCTTTTACCCCACATCTAATATCATCTCATCTCGAGTCTTGTCTCGAATCTCGCCTCAACTCTCATCTCGAATCCCGTCTCGAATATCGCCCCGAGTTTCATCTCGAATCCCACTTCGAGTCTCGCTTAGAGTATCATCTCGAATTCCGTCTCGAATCTCACTCAGAGACTTACCTAAAGTCTCATCTCGAATCTCGGTCCGAGTTTCATCTAGAACCCCATGTCGAGTCTCGCCCTAAGTATTATCTCGAATCTCGTCTCGTATATCTTGAAGAAACTTGTCTCAAGTCTCATATAGAATCCCATCTCGAATGTTGCCTCAAGTCTAATCTCAAATCCAGTCTCGAATATCGCCTCGCGTATAATCTCAAATCCCTCCTCGAATTTGACTCAGAGACTTGCCTCAAGTCAACTCGAATTCCGTCTCGAATATCGCCGCGAGTCTCATCTCGAATTCCGTCTCAAATATCGCCTCGAGTCTCATTTGGAATCCCGTCTCGAATCTCTTCAAGAAACTTGCCTCAAGTCTTATCTCGAATCCCATCTCGAATATCGCTCAGACTTGTCTCATCTCGATTGTCGCCCTGAGTTATATCTAGAACCCCGTCTCGAGTCTCGCCTCGAGTATCATCTTGAATATCTTTAAGAAACTTGTCTCAAATCTCATCTCAAATACCATCTCGAATATCGCCTCAAGTCTAATATCGAATCCAGTCTCGAATCTCGCCTCGAGTATCATCTCAAATCTTATCCAGAGACTTGTCTCAAGTATCATCTCGAATCCCGTCTCGAACCTCGTTAAGTATCTTGTCTCAAGTCTCATCTCGAATCCTGGCTCGAATCTCGTCAGAAGCCGTGTCTCGGATCTTGTCTCGAGTCTCGTAAAAAAGAACGATAGACGGACACCCGATCGAAATAGGGGAAAAAAAGGAAAAACTGGTGAATATCTTACCATTCATGGAAGGAGGAGACATAGTTTCACCAGGAGGTGGTGGTGGCGGTGGAAGAGTGTCCCTTGCAGTGATCATCGATCTTCCTCTCGTGGGAGTGTTATTGGCAGAAGCTATGGTAGGTGTCGAATTGCTGGAAGCATTACTAGGTGGAGCTGGAGGAGGTTGCGAAGGTCTGATTCGACCACCTCTACTCGGCGTTCCTGGACCACTGGGGCTTTGATAGGTCTCGCTACCGGGTTGTCCTTGACCAGGTCCATAATGCGAACCATAACCGTCGTCGTAACCTTGGACTGCGTAGTTTGTCGCCCTGTTTCCAAAATCAAACAAGAAATGGATCAGGTTAAATTTTCTTAATAATCTTAATAATATTATAATAATTTCGATGAGAGCATGAATAATATTTTCTAACAAAAAAGATGAATTTTCAACAAGTTTTTAGTTTTCCATTTGCAAAGTCGAATTTTCTAGAAAATAGTTCACTTTTAAACCAAAAAGATACATTTTCCACGACAAAGTTTATTCTAAAAAAAAAAAATACTTTTGACCAAACAATTCCATTCACAACAAAATAGTTAACGTTTTCAGAAAAAAAGAGAGGAATTTTCAACAAAAGAGTTGAATTTTTAACCTAGAAAGTAAATATTCAAACTAGCAGTAAAATCTTCACCCAAAAAAGAAATATTTTCAATTCCAATGGAAAACGAATTTTCAACTAATTGACGCGTTTTCCAAAAGACACAAATTTTCAACCACAAAAGTTTAATTTTCTATCAAATAATCGAATTAATAATAAAATACATCAATTCTCTACCATATAATTGAATTTTGAATTAAAAAAGATCAACAGTCAACCGAAAATGAAGCAGTTAAATTTCTAGTGGAAAAAATGAAGTTTCAACAAAAGGTATGATTGTTAAACTGAAATTTTGTATTATCACGAAAAAATGAGTTCTTAACGAAAGAATTAAACTTGCACGTAAGTAGTTAAGCTTTCAACTAAAATATATTAATTCTCCAAGAATCATTTAATAGTTTGCATTCCAAGCAAACAAAGATTGAAATTTTGAATAAAAAATAGTTGAAGTCAATCTAAAAAGATGAATTGTAAACAAAATACATGGGTTTTCACCCATACAGTTAAATTTTCAACTAAAAAATAAATTTTCAACAAAAAATAGAATAGATAAATCTTCAGTTGAAAAAATGAATATTTAAAAACCCCACTTTAAAAAAAAATGATTTTAATTTTAAAAAATAATAATAAAAAAAAAAGTTTTTAACCAAATTTTCAACCAAAGAGATGAATTTTTACCGAAAATCATAAATCAATAACAAAAAATGAATACTTAACAAAATAGCTTTTTTTTAACCTAGTAGTTGAATTTTCAATCAGAACACGGGAATTGTATGTCAATCGAAAATTCTGCATTGAAATATATTTTTATTTTAAGTTGACCACAGTAAAATTCAACCAAAAAATACGACTTGTCAAACAAACAATTGAATCTTCAAACAAAAGAAATCAATTTGACAAACAAATAAAAATTTATTCAGAAGATTGCAGAGCAATTCAAGTTAAATTCAAAAGAATTCAAATGAATTGGAAAAATGTTTGAAAAATCCATTGATTTCCGTAAAACTGAAATGAATGTAGAGGAATTTAAGATAAAAGAGAAGAATTCGATGAAATTCATAAAAATTCAAGATCAAATAAAATAAATAAAATAAATTTAAAACAATTTGAATATTTAAAAAAATTGCATTAAATTCATTAACTTTGAAATAAGCTTGCAAAAATGCAAGGGAATTCAAATAATTTGATGAAATGCCTAAGAATTCAATTAATTAAATTGTGTAAAATTAAGTGAATTTAGAAGAACTCAGCAGAATTTAAAATAAATTAATAAGAACTCACGGCTAATTCCAAATTAATTGAAAAAAATATTTTGAAACTTCTTCAAATCTTCAGAACCCTACGAAATCCAGAGACTTGTGAAACATTCTTTGAAATCCACTAAAATATTAAAATCTGTTAAAATGATTAAAACCCTTGAAAATCTCTTGAAATTGTTTTAAAAAATTGAATTCCCTAAAATATTTCGAATCCATTGATATCTTTTGAAATCTCTTTAAACTTTTTAAATCCCTTGAAAACGTCTGAGAATCTTTTAAAATAACCTTAAGTATTTCAAATCTTTTTAGATTCCACTAAATTACTGAAATCAATAAAAAATTTCTTTGTAATCTTTGGAAATGAACTAAATTATATAAAATCCTTAAAATGCTTTTGAAAATTTTTAAAGCTCTTGAAAATGCCAAGGAATTAAAAAAAATAGGTTAAAATATTTAAAATCCTTTTATCATTTTATCAATTGATATTCAGGATCAATTCAGGATGAATTCCAAGTCTTTTCAAATCTTCAAGACTCTACAAAACACCCCACTTCTCATAAATAAATTCTTTATAATCTACTCTAAAATATTATAAAATCCCGTGAAATTCTATGCTGATATTTTCTGAAATCATGGCAAATGTATTAAAATACATTGAGAGTTTTAAAATCTCTTGAAATCATTGAAATCCTCGTAAGTCTTATAAAATAACGTAAAATCTTTTTAAATATTTAAAAATCTCATATATCCTGTAAAATCGTTCCATATCTTCAGAAACTCTAGAAAATGCTTTATCCTAATATATTTCAAAAGCTTTCAAATCACTTGAAATTAATGAAATTGATCAAAAAAATTCCTTGGAATCATTCAAAATTCTTTCAAACTATTGAAATCTATCAAAAATTTCTAGGAATCTTTATAAATACCCTGAAATATTTCAAAGAATTCAAGATAATTCAAAAATATGTATAGAAATAAAATGAATAGTGATTAAACCACGAATTAATTTATTAAATGAAAAGTGACTAATATGATATTTTTATGTTAAAAAGTGAGTAATAGCGAATGTGTGGCAGCCCTTATTATTCTTTTTAATTTACTTCTTACAGAAATTCTCTAATTTTTGCTTCTTTTAAAATTTCGTGACTCAAATAGGGTACCCATAGGTGGATAATTCAAATGATTTGTTGAAAATTCAACTGTCATGGTCAAAAAAGATTTTTTATCTAAAAAATTCTACTATTTAATTAAAATTTTTACTTTTTGTTTTAAATTTGTTCAAAAGTCCAACTACATGGTTGTAAATTCAACTGTTTAGTTAAAAATAAATTTCTGAGAGGTTGGCAATTCAACTGTCTTTTGAAAAATTCGTCATTTTGGCTGAAAAATTTAATCATCTGGTTAAAAATCCAACTGATTGGTTGTAAATCCTACTGTTTGGTGAAAAAATCTTTTTTTTCTTGAAAAATTAACTTTAGGGTGATAATGCAACTGTCTTCTAAAAAATTGTCTTTTTGACTTGAAAATTGAGATATTTGGTTAAATCTTTTTTATTCGAAAATGTGACCAATTGTTTAAAAATTCAAATGTAAGGGTTGAAAATTCAACTATTTTCTTGTAAATTCGTCTTTTTCATTAAAAGTTGAACTAGTTGGTTAAAAATGCAACTGTTTTGTGTAAAATTCAACTATTTTTTAGAAAATCCAACGTTTTAGGTTGATAATTTAACTGCCTTTTAAAACATTCGTCTTTTTTGCTTGAAAATTCAACTATTTTAATGTAAAATCGTTTCTTTTGACTAAAAATTGAACTAGATGGTTTTAAACGCAACTGTTTAGTAAAAAAAAATCAATTTTTCAGCTTAATAATTCAACAGTCTTTTGAAAAATTCGGCTTTTCAGCTCGAAAATTCAATTACTTGGTGAACAGTTCAACCAGTGGGTTGCAAATGTATCTGTTTGATGGAAAATTAATTTTCTTTTTCTTAAAAATTCAACTATTTGCTTGAAAATTCATCTGTCTTTGTTAAAAATGATATTTTTTATTGAAGATTCAAATTTTCAGGTTGATAATTCACATATCTTTTAAAAAATTGTATTTTTGCTGGAAAATTAAAAAATTTGGTTAAAAATTCAACTATTTTGTTGTAAAATCGTATCTGTTGATTAAAAGTTGAACTAGTTGGTTTTAAACGCAACTCTTTACTTAAAAATGCAATTTTTCAGCTTGATAATTCAACAGTCTTTTGAAAAATTCGGCTTTTTGGCTTGAAAATTCAATTAATTGGTGAACAGTTGAACCAGTTGCTTGTAAATGTACCTGTTTCATAAAAAAAATACTTTTTTCTTTAATTCAACTACTGATTTGAAAATTCATCTGTCGGTTAAAATTGTCCTTTTTATTAAAGAGTCAAATTTTCAGGTTGATAATTCAAATTTCTTTTGAAAAATTCGTCTTTTTTCTTGAAGATTCAACTATTTGGTTAAAAATTCAACTTTTTGTTGTAAATTCGTATCTTGTGTTCAAAATTTTAACTATAGTTGTAACTACAACTGTTTGATTAAAAATGCAATTTTTCAGAGGTTGAAAATTCAGCTGTCTTTTAAAAAATTGGTCTTTTTGGCTAAAAAATTTTATGATTTGGTTAAAAATTCAACTAACTTGTGGTAAATGCCACTGTTTGGATGAAAATACATCGCCTTGGTAAAAAAAAATATTTCTTGTTGAAAATTCAAGTGTCTTCTTAAAAATTTTCATTTTGACTTGAAAATTGAAATATTTGATTAAATCTTTTTTATTCGAAAATTTTACCAATTGGTTAAAAAAGATCTTTTTTGTTGGAAATTCAACTAATTAGGTTGATAAGAATTCAGCTGTATGTTTAAAAAATTGTTTTTTGGCTTAAAAATTGAAAAAATTTGGTTGAAAATCTAATTTTTTTTTTGGTCAAAGTTCAATATTTTTTATTTGAAAATTTGACCATTCGGTTAAAAACTTAACTATTTGGTTAAATATTAAACTAGTTTCTTGTGAATTTGTCTTATTGGTTAAAAGTTCAACAAGTTTGTTATAAATGCAACTGTTTTGTGAAAAATTCAACTATTTGTTTGAAAATTCAACAAATTGGTTACAAATTTAACTTTTTGTTTTAAATTGGTCTCTTTTGGTTAACAGTTGAGCTAGTCGGCCGTAAATGTAAATGTTTAGTTAAAAATTCAACTATTTAGTTGAAAATTCATCTGCTTTGATCAAAAATATCTTTCTGGTCAAAAATTCAATTATTTAGGTTCATTCTGTGTTTTTTATTTGATCGTGATTAAAAATTGAAGAGAAAAACGAAAATAAAGTCGATTATTCACATTTTTTTTTCAAAAAGTCGGAAAAATTCGTACGATCTGCACCCTCTGGATAATTGTGATAATTTAAAAAAATTTCAGGTCTACTTGTTGTTAAATTCAGCAAGTTAAATTAAACTGTAACAAATTATAATGCAATGCTAATGGTTTATCAACAAGTTTTATCGAATTTAAATCAATTTTTAATCGAAAGTATTCTCTAATCATAACCATAGTATTTTTTTATTAATTTAAGAACAATTATAGTCGAACTATTTATGCAAAGATTAGGATTACATTTGGAAATAATAGTTTTCTAAAAAAAAACTCTGAACTTCTTAACAAAGTTAAAATAAATCTTTTAGATCGCATGAACTAATAAAATTGTCTGTATTAAAATTTATCAAAATTTAATCAGTACAATACTAAATTAAAAGCACTTTGAAATAGAGACAATTTAAAAAGTTCCAGTCATTTTTTCAAAATTCCATGATTTCCGAGTTTTCCGGTCATTTTTTTTTTAATCTCTGAATTTTCCAAGTCTTCTAGGTCTTGTAAAAACCCTGCCAATGAAATTCTTCATTTCTTGTGCAAAATTCCTTCAAATTAATTAAAATAATAAAACCCTTAGAAACCCCTGGAAATTCTTTAAATCTCTTTAAAATGTCTTAAAATCTTTTAAAATACCCCAAAATATTTCAATGTTTTTGAATTCCAAAAAATAATTTTAAATCTCTTAAAATTTTTGAAACCATACTAATTTATCACCAAACAATAATTGAAATGAATTGAAAATAATTTTAAAAATTGAAAAAATGCTATTGATTTTAGTAAAATGTAGAAATTAGAAGAATTTAAGGGAAATAAGAAGAATTCGATGAAATTCAGAAAAAAAATGAAGCTAAATTTAAAAATCAATCAAGTGAATTGAAAACAATTGAAAAAAGTAAAAAAATTCGTTGAACTGAGTTAGGTTTGAAATGAGATTAGAAAAATTAAAGAGAATTCAAAAGAATTTGATGAAATGCCTAAGATTCAAGATGAAGATTAAACAAAAACTTTTTTAAAAATCCACTACTTTTTTTGTTTGATTCGCCCAATTAAATTGAATTAAAAATAATTTTCAATAATATTTTTGACAAAGTGAAAAAAAGTATTCTGTAATCATAACCATACTATGATTTTTTGTTTTGTTATTACATTAAGAAAAATTATATTAAGTTTTCTTTTCCAATTATCAAATAAAGAATTCGCTCTAAAACACTAAATTATTAAGACTTTGAAATAGAGACGATTAAAAAAGTACCAGTCATTTTTTTCAAAATTACATGACTTCCAGGTTTTCTAGTGATTTTTTCAAAATTACATGACTTTTCCAGGTTTTCTAGGTATAATTTTGAAAAAATTGCAGGTTTCCTTTTTTTTATTCACCTAATTAAATTGAATTGAAAATAATTTTCAATAATATTTTTGTCAAAGTGAAAAAAGTATTCTGTAATCATAACCATACTATGATTTTTTGTTTTGTTATTACATTAAGAAAAATTATATGAAGTTTTCTTTTTCAATTATCAAATGAAGAATTCGCTATAAAATACTAAATTATTAAGAATTTGAAATAGAGACGGTTAAAAAAGTACCAGTAATTTTTTTCAAAATTACATGACTTTTCCAGGTTTTCTAAGTATAATTTAAAAAAAATCCAGGCCTACTTTTTTTTTTTAAATTCACCCAATTAAATTGAATTCAAAATAATTTTCAATAATATTTTTGTCAAAGTGAAAAAAAGTATTCTGCAATCATAAACATATTATTTTTTGTTTTGTTATTACTTTAAGAACAATTACAGGCGAATTATTTGTGCATAAATGAGGATTTATTGACATTTCATCAGTTCACAAATTCCTTCAACATCTATCATTTCTTTTTGCTTTCCCAATTTTCATTCAATTTTATTTTCCAATTTTCAAACATACAATTCGCTATAAAATACTTAATTATTAAGACTTTGAAATAGAGACGACTAAAAAAGTTCAAGTTATTTTTTCAAAATCACAAGACTTTTTCAGGTTTTCCAGTAATTTTTTCAAAATTACATGAGTTTTCCAGGTTTATTAAACACTTTTTAAAAATTCCATGATTTTTCCAGGTTTGCTAGGTATAATTTAAAATAAATCCAGGTCTACTTTTTTTTAATTCACCAAAATAAATTGTTTTCAAAATAATTTTCAATAATATTTTTGTCAAAGTGAAAAAAAGTATTTTGCAATCATAAACATATTATTTTTTGTTTTGTTATTACTTTAAGAACAATTACAGTCGAATTATTTATGCATAAATGAGGATTTATTGAAATTTCACCAGTTCACAAATTTATTTTTCAACATCTTTCAATTCTTTTTGCTTTTCCCATTTTTATTCAGTTTTCTTTTCCAATTTAAAAAAAAAAGATTTTGCTATAAAATATTAAATTATTAAGACTTTGAAATAGATAGAGACGATTTGAAAAGTTATAGTCATTTTTTCAAAATCACATGACTTTTTCAGGTTTTCTAGGCATAATTTTTAAAAAATCTAGTTCTTTTTTTTTTAATTCGCCCAATTATATTGAATTCGAAATAACTTTCAATAATATTTTTGTCAAAGTGAAAAAAAAGTATTTTGCAATCATAAACATATTATTATTTTTCGTTTTATTACTACTTTAAGAACAATTTCATCAGTTCACAAATTCCTTCTTCAACATCTTTTAGTTCTTTTTGCTTTTCCCATTTTCATTAAGTTTTCTTTTCCAATTTTCAAACATACAATTTTCTATAAAATACTAAATTATTAAGACTTCGAAATAGAAACGACTAAAAAATTTCAAGTCATTTTTTCAAAATCACATGACTTTTTCAGGTTTTCCAGTAATTTTTTCAAAATTACATGACTTTTCCATATGTTCTAAGTATAATTTAAAAAAATCCAGGTCTACTTTTTTTTCAATTCACCCAATCAAATTGAATTCAAAACAATTTTCCATAATATTTTTGTCAAAGTGAAAAAAGTACTCTGCAATCATAAACATATTATTATTTTTTGTTTTGTTATTACTTTGAGAACAATTAGAGTCGACTTATTTATGCATAAATGACGATTTATTGAAATTTCACAAGTTCACAAATTTATTTTTCAAAATCTTTCAATTCTTTTTGCTTTTCCCATTTTCATTAAATTTTCTTTTCCAATTTTCAAACATACAATTCGCTATAAAATACTTAATTATTAAGACTTTGAAATAGATACGATTAAAAAGTTCCAGTCATTTTTTTAAAATGACATGACTTTTCCAGGTTTTGTAGTATTTTTTTTCAATTCCATGACTTTTCCAGGTTTATTAAACACTTTTTTAAAATGCCATGACTTTTCCAGGTTTTCTAGGTATAATTTAAAAAACATCCAGGTCTACTTTTTTTTCAATTCACCCAATCAAATTGAATTCAAAACAATTTTCAATAATATTTTTGTCAAAATGAAAAAAAGTATTCTGCAATCATAAACATATTAATTTCTGCTTTGTTATTACTTTAAGAACAATTATAGTTTAATTATTTATGCGTAAATGAGGATTTATTGAAATTTCACCAGTTCACAAATTTATTCTTCAACATCTGTCATTTCTTTTTGCTTTTCCCATTTTCATTAAGTTTTTTTTCCAATTTTCAAATATAGATTTCGCCATAAAATACTAAATTATTAAGACTTTGAAAAAGAGACGATTAAAAAAGTTCCAGTAATTTTTTTTTAATTACATGACTTTTTCAGGTTTTGTAGTAATTTTTTTTCAATTCCATGACTTTTCCAGGCTTATTAAACACTTTTTAAAAATTCCATGACTTTTCCAGGTTTTCTAGGTATAATTTTAAATAAATCCAGGTCTACTTTTTTTTTAACTCACCCAAATAAATT
>NC_046665.1:87979641-88010840 GCF_010883055.1 Belonocnema kinseyi
CAGTTCACAAATTTATTCTTCAACATCTGTCAGTTCATTTTGCTTTTCCCATTTTCATTAAGTTTTCTTTTACAATTTTAAAATATATATTTCGCTATAAAATACTAAATTATTAAGACTTTGAAAAAGAGACGATTAAAAAAGTTCCAGTAATTTTTTTAAATTTACATGACTTTTTCAGGTTTTTCAGTAATTTTTTCAAAATTACATGAGTTTTCCAGGTTTATTAAACACTTTTTTTTAAAATTCCATGACTTTTTCAGGTCTTTCAGGTCCTGTAACAACCCTGAATTAAAAAAAAAAAAAAAACAGACATACCTGTAGTGATCCGAGGTAGGGGGGCTGTAAAGTTGGTGTTCTTCTGGAGGATAACTCCGCCTGAGTTCGATGCTGTTGGGCCTCGGGGGTCTCTGGTCCGTCATCACCATACCCAGCAGCGCCTCGTCCGGAATATTATGCGCCGCCCTGTACTGGATACCCTGAGGAGGCATAATATACTCGCCATGGCCTTCGGCCAGTCTTCGTTGTCTTTCTCTCGTGTTGTGCGGTTGCCGAACACGCTTCTTGTACCTTCCACCGCCACCACCACTTCCCTCGGTCCGAGTCTTGTGTGGCTAGAAAAATAACCCCAATATTAAACCCTATTATCTGGGAGTTTACCTAATCAGGCCGAGAGCAAACATTATGCATTTCTTAAAAGGCAAGCTTCATTTCTGATTTTGTGAGTAAGCCAAAGACCATCCAGTGAAACTGTAAACAGGGATCACAGTGAGTCCCCTATTTTCCTCCCAGTGACCCAGGTCGCTGATCAATCTCTTGAGCAATCAGCCCAGGCGAAGAGCCTCACAAAGTCATGATGTAAGGCTCTCCACTCAAGCCTTTTAGTATCCAAGGTGCTTTGATTGAAAATTCAAGTATTCCAGTTAAATCAGCATAGTTAAAAATTCCTCATTTTGGTTTAAAATGGAACAATTTCAGCTGAAAATTCATCTTTTCAGTTAAAAAATTCATTACTTTTTTTGGAAAACATAGTTATTTTTTTGGAAATGAGTTTTTTTATAGGAATTTTTTGTCAACTTAAAATCTAACTATTCCTATAAAATATTCCCTCATTTTAGTTGAAAATTGATCTTTTTAGATGCAAATTAATTTTAACGAAAAATTTAACCATTCAATTATTGGTTAAAAATTTATCTTGGTTAGTTGAAAATTTGTCTTTTTTGGAGTGAAAAATAATCTTCTTGTTTGAAAATTCAATCTTTTTGTTTAAAATTCAATTATTCCAGTCAAAATCATTTTTATTTTTTGAACTAAAATGAATTTATTTAAAAATGTAATTAATTTTTTTGATAATAATTTTTTTGTATGAATTTTTTAAAATCCGAACATCTAACTCTGCCAATTGTATATCCCATTATTTTAGTTAAAAATTAACCTTTTTGATTGAACATTCTGTTTCAATTACTAAAAGTTTAAATATTCAATTTCTGAGTCACAAATTAACTTTTTTAATTACGAATTCGTGTATTTTATTAAAAATTAATCTTTTTTGGTATAAATTGATCTCCATGTTTGAAAATTCATCAGTTTGGTTTAAAACTGAACTATTTCAGTTGAAGATTCATTATTTTAGTTAAAAAGAATGATTACTTTCTTTGAAAACATAGTTATTTTTTTGTAAATGAGTTTTTTTTATAGGAATTTTTTTCAACTTTAAATCTAACTATTCTTATCAAATATTCCCTCATTTTTGTTAAAAATTGATCTTTTTAGATGACAATTAAATTTCTTAATGGAAAATATAACTGTTCAATTTTTGGTTAAAAGTTGATCTTTTTTATTTGAAAATTTGTCTTTTTTAGAGTGAAAAATAATCTTCTTGTTTGAAAATTTAATCCTTTTGTTTAAAATTCAATTATTCCAGTCAAAATCATTTTTATTTTTTGAACTAAAATGAATTTATTAAAAAATTTAATTAATTTTCTTGATAATAATTTTTTTGTATGAATTTTTTAAAATCTGAAAATCTAACTCTGCCATTTGTTTATCCCATTATTTTAGTTAAACGTTCACCTTTTTGATTGAACATTCTGTTTCAATTACTAAAAGTTTAAATATTCAATTTCTGAGTCACAAATTAACTTTTTTAATTACGAGTTCGTGTATTTTATTAAAAATTAATCTTTTTTGGTATAAATTGATCTCCATGTTTGAAAATTCATCAGTTTGGTTTAAAACTGAACTATTTCAGTTGAAGATTCATTATTTTAGTTAAAAAGAATGATTACTTTCTTTGAAAACATAGTTATTTTTTTGTAAATGAGTTTTTTTTATAGGAATTTTTTTCAACTTTAAATCTAACTATTCCTATCAAATTTTCCCTCATTTTAGTTGAAAATTGATCTTTTTAGATGACAATTAAATTTCTTAATGGAAAATATAACTGTTCAATTATTGGTTAAAAATTGATCTTTTTTAGTTGAAAATTTGTCTTTTTTGGAGTGAAAAATAATCTTCTTGTTTGAAAATTCAATCTTTTTATTTAAAATTCAATTATTCCAGTCAAAATCATTTTTATTTTTTGAACTAAAATGAATTTGTTTAAAAAATTAATTAATTTTTTTCATAATGATTTTTTTGTATGAATTTTTTTAAATCCGAAAATCTAACTGTCAGTTGAATATCCCATTATTTTAGTTGAAAATTCACCTTTTTGATTGAACATTCTATTTTAATTACTAAAAGTTTAAAGATTCAATTTCTGACTCACAATTTATCTTTTTTAATTACAAGTTCATGTATTTTGTTAAAAATTCATCTTTTTTGGTAGAAATTGATCTTCAGGTTTGAAAGTTCACCCTTTTGGTTGAAAATTCAGGTATTCTAGTTAAGACTCATCAGCTTAGATGAAAATTCATCATTTTAGTTTAAAACTAAACTATTTCAGTTGAAGATTCATCATTTTAGTTAAAAAATTCATCACTTTCTTTGAAAACTTATTTATATTTTTTAAAATGAGTTTTTTTTTGTATAATTTTTTTTTCAACTAAAAATCGAACTATTCCTATCAAATGTTTCGCGATTTTAGTTGAAAATTGATCTTTTTGGATGAAAATGAATTTTTTTAACGGAAAATTTACCTATTCAATTTTTGGTTAAAAATTAATATTTTTTAGTGGAAAATTTGTCTTTTTTAGTGAAAACTAATTTTATTCTTTGAAAATTCAATCTTTTGTTTGAAAATTCAATTATTTCAGTCCAATCATATTTATTTTTTAACTGAAATTAATTTATTTCAAAATTAGATTTTTTTACAATGATTTTCTTGTACGTTTTTTTTAAACCGAAAACCTAACTATTCCAATTAAATGTTCCATTATTTTAGTTGAAAATTTATGTATTCTAGTTACATATTCATCAGCTTAGTTGAAAATTCATCACATTGGTCTAAAACTTAACTATTTTAAATTAAGAATAATCATTTTCTTTAAAAACTTATTTTTTTTTTTTTGAAAATAAGTTTTTGGTATAAAGTTTTTAAAAAACTAAAAATTTAACTATTCCTAATAAATAATTTATTATTTTAGTCTTCTTTAAAAAATCATTATTTTAGTTGAAAATTCATCTTATTTGATAGAATTTAATCTTCTTGCATGAAATTTCAACAGTTTGGTTGCAAATTTAAGCATTCTAGTTAAAGGTTCATCAGTTTAATTTAAAATTAATATTTTTGGTTTAAAATTGAACGATTTCTGTACGAGATTCATAATTTTATTTGAAAATTCATTACTTTAATTAAAATTTAATGCTTTTTTTTAATAATTTTTTTTTGTATGAAATTTTTTTTAAATTGGAAATCTAACTATTCTAATTGAATTTAACATGAATTTTATTTACTAACAAATTTAACTAATCAATTTTTGGTTGACAATTTTTTTTTTTTAGTTGAAAGTTGAAGCATTTTGTTGAAAATTAATCTTTTTAATAGAAATTAATCTTCTTTCTAGGAAATTTACCTTTTGGGTTGAAAATTCAAATATTCTAGTCAAAGATTCGTCAGCTTAGTTTAAAATTCATCTTTTTGGTATTAAATTGAAATATCGGGTGAGACCATAAGTTCGTGCGTATTATTAACTGAAAATCTAACTATTCCAACTAAATTGAATGGAATTTTCTATTATTTTATATAATAAATACTTTGAATTAAAATTTTTTGTATTGCTATTATTAATTTTATATTTTAATTAAAAAATATCGAGTGACAAACAAATATTCATGCACTTGTTATCTCGTTTAATAAAAATTTTCAAAGGATTGCATTAATTTTTTTTTATTACGCTGATATTTTTATTTCGAAACAAATTCCGCTTTCATCAAAGAAAATATTTCCCTATTTTCCTTGCAATTAAACTAATGAACCACTGTGATTCCCGTGTAAAACATTCAGTAAACTCGACTAGAAAACGAAAAAAAAAACAAATTAATAAGATAAAATGCCTTTTAAAACCATGCATGTCACTGGATAGTCAGCTTCAATGATGTGTAGGAAATGAAAGTAGTCATGTTAATGTGCGATACATATAAACTAATAAAATATGTTTAGATTTGAATTTAACAGATTAAAATGATGATATTTAGAGACCGTCCATTAACTACGTAATGTTTTTTTCGAGAGATAGCGACAGATCTTGCGAATCCTTCCTCTGAAATCCGTGGATATACTTTGAAATTTTTTAAATCCCTTAAAAATTAATTCGAGATCTTTCAAATCCGTAGTGAACTTTTCGAATTTCCTTTATTTCCCTTAAAATATATTAAAAACTATAACAATATTTTCAATTCTTTTAAAAACGATTAAAATTCCTCAAAATACCTTATAATAAATAAATAAATAAATAAACATTTATCATATTTGGGAATCCTTTGAAATTCTGTTAAAATATTTTTGAATTTTACGAAGTCCTATAAAATCCATTAAAATCCCATCACTTATTTAGAATTATTTCGTAATCTCTTAAAATCTTTTAAAATTAAATTTAAAATTTTGAAATTTCACGAAATCCTTTGAAATTCGTGGATATATTCTGGAATTTTTTTAAAACACTTAAAATCCCCGGGCTTATTTTTAAATCTCTTAAAATCCCTTAAGACCCTTTAAAAACTGTGACAATTTTAGAAATCGAATCTTTGGAATCCCTTTAAAACTAATTTAAATCTTTCAAACCCTTGGGAATTTTTACAAATCACTTGAAACCTATTACAATAGATTAAAATCCATTAAAATAATTGAAAAACCCATTAAAATTTCTCAAAATATTTTAAAATCCTTTATAATATTCGGAAATTCTTTTAAAAATTCTAGAAAATCTTTTTAAATCTTACGAAATTCCCCCAAAATCCGTTGAAATCCCATGAATTATTTTTAAATATTCCGAAATCTCAAAAAATCCTCAGAAATCCGTGGAAATCTTGCAAAATCACTTGATGAATTGAGATTCTCTACCAAAATTGTACAAAATCATTTCTTAAAAGTTTTGAAATATTTTTTAATCATTTGAAATCCTACCCTAAAACTTTAGTAATCTCTTTAAATTCCATAAAAATATTTTTAATTTTTATAAATAATTTGTAGTCTTTTAAAATACCTTAAAATCGCTTAAAAATCTTTTCAAATAATTACAAAGAATTTGAAATCTTTCGAACTTTGTAAAATCCTTTGAAATCTCTTTTACGATTGAAGTATTTTTTTCTATATTAAAAAAAATTCTACCTATTTAATGGACGTTCTCTCATGAATTCATGACTTTTATCATTTCCAGTGTACGAGTTGTGGATAGAGAAAATATGACCCTAAAATTATTTGCTATTATGTAGGATCTTAGCGATCAGAAATGACTTGCGAGAAATGGAAATCTGACGCAAAATTCTAAGGATATAATTGAGACTAGCATGATAGAAAATGTTTAAGTAAAGTGCCACTTTAATGACAATGATGTGATTATTGTTTTTATTTTCAGCCTGATTCGTCATAAAACTCGAATTTTAATTCCTTCTCCCCTACATAAGTCGAGTTTTAACCAAACAACTGAATGTCAGATATTAACCTTTAAGTATGGCGGTGCGGTCTTACAGACCGCATTCTGACGGCTTTCCATGAGACCGCACGGCCACAGCAGCAGCACAATTATATATTTTTGTTTCAATTTGTATCAAAGTATTTAAAACGCAAGATCTCACACACCAGAGAAAAATGTTACGTCATGATTATCCCTCATTTGAGCAAAAAGTGACAAATTTGAATGGACAAGTAGACGTGCGGTCTGTGAGACCTCAGGTTAATGTGAGTTTAAAAACAGGGTGTCCAGGTATTTTTATTTACTATTTAAAGATTCTGAAAGTTTTGAAATATTTGTGAAATGTTCGAAATTTCGGTAAAATCTTTTAAATCTTTGTGAAATCTTTTGAAATCTTCTAAACACATTTTAAATCGCTTAACATTTTTTTAATGTTTTAAAATCTTTGATATCTGGCATACTGAAACCTTTTTGAAAACTTTGAATTTGAAATCTTTATGAAATTTTGATGAAATCTTTTAAATATGCGTGAAATCTTTTGTATTCATTTGAAATCATTTAAATATTTAAAATCTTTGTGAAATATTTTAAAATGTTGTTAAAATCTTTGAAATCATTGTAAAATGTTTCGAAATAATTGTGAAATGTTTGAAATCTTTGTAGAATTTTTTGAAATCTTTATGAAATTTGTATGAAATATTTGAAATCTTTTGTAATCTTTTAAAAGGTTGCTAAAATTTTTGAACTACTTGAAATTTTTTTAATCTTTGTAAAATGTTTTGAAATTTGTGAAATATTCGAAATCTTTTCAAATCTTCTAAACAAACTTTAAAAAGTTTAAAATCTTAAAAATGTTTGCAATCCTTAAAACCTGGTGTACTGTACACTTTTCAAAATCTTTGAATTTTAAATCTTTACAAAATTTTTATGAATTCTTCGAATTATTTGAGAAATCTTTTGTATTCATTTGAAATGATTAAAATATTCAAAATCTTTGTGAAATCGTTTTAAAATTTTTGTAAAATCTTTTAAATCTTTGTGAAATATTTAGAAATATTTTGAAATCTTAATGAAACTTTTCATTATCATTGAAATATCAAATTTATTTAAACCTTTTGAAATTGTTTGAAATTATTTAAATCTGGTACAATAAATCCTTTTTTAAATCTTTTAAAATCTTTTGAAATCCTTGAAATGTTTTGAAATATTTGTGAAATATTCGAAATCTTTTGAAATCTTCTAAACAAACTTGAAATCTTTGGAATCTGGTGTACTGTACTCTTTTTAAAATCATTGAATTTGAAATATTTATGAAATTTTTATAATTTTTTAAAAATATTTGTGAAATATTTTGTATTAATTTGGAATCATTAAAACATTTGCAATGTTTGTGAAATATTTTGAAATATTTTCAAATTTTGGTAAAATCTTTTCAATCCTTGCAATCTTTGTAAAATATTTAGAAATATTTGGATATCTTGATTAAATCTTTGAAATAGTTCTGAAATCTTTCTTTAATCTTAGTTTGTGAAATCTTTTGTTTTCAATTAAAATCATTAAAATATTTGAAATCTCTGTGAAATCTTTTAAAATCTTCGAAAACATGTTGAAATCTTTGACAATCTAGTGTACGATTCCCTTTTTGAAATATGAAAAATCCTTATAATCTTTTGAAAATTTTTTTGTCTTTGTGAAATATTCGAAATCTTTAATGTCCTGCCTAAAGCCTTTTCAAATCCTTGAATTCTTTTTTTAAGTCTTTGAATTCCGTAAATTCCTTTTGAAATGTTCAAAATCCTTTTAAATAATATAAAAGCTCTGAAATATTTTAAAATATTTTTAAATCTTAAAAATGATTTTCTAAACTTTTTGAAATCTGGTGCATACTCAAAACTCAGCTATCAACCTCTCGAAAACTGTTTTAAAATCAAAACAAAAATTGAAATTCAAGGTTATCGTGAGAAATTCAAGATAATTTCAAGGTTTTCTAGGTCGCTGGACACCCTGAAAAATTAAATCACGTCCATTGGTGATGGTGGTCTACCATTTCGTCACCTGGTGCCGAAAACTGGAACTAGAAAGAATAGGTACCATTTTAAAGATGTACATAAATTTTTGCATAAAAGTGTTTTTGCAATATTTTTGTGAAGTATAAAACAATGATTGAATGCGAATAATAAACGATTTAGGGTGGCTGTTTTAATCCAAGAAAAAAAATCACGGCCATTTCCCGGTTTTTTCCCAGTTTGCAAACATTTTTCATGGTCGATAAAATTTAAAAAATTGAAGCTACCAATTTTTCCATTTAGATGAATAAAAACTGAGCTGAGTAAAATGAAAGCAACTAACACTTTTGAACTGAACAATTTTCTTTATAATTAAATGAATTTAAAAATAGTCAAAATTATATCATTTAAAGCAATTTTAAGCCAGAAACATTAAAAATTGAACGATTACATTTTTTTATAAACTGAACATTTCTTAAATTAGAAGTTAAATTATTTATATTTTAAATCGTTAAAAAATCCTTAAAATGTTTCCAAATTTTATTTGAAAATCTTGAAATATCTGCATGTTGTTTGCATTTTATTCAAATTTTTTATTATTTTTAAAATTATTTTAGAACTTTAAAACATTCCTGAAAATTAATCGAATTTTTTCAAGTTTTTTTTTAATTTTGCCAAATTTAATTAATTTCCTCAAAATATTTCACATTCATTTTTGATAATTTCGTAAATCTTTCTAAATCTTTTAAAATAATCATTGAAAATGATCTTTTCGATTTTTCAATTTTCATAGAAAATGTTTTTTCCTTTTTTGAAGCCACTCAAAATTCTTAAAAAGCTTTTGAATTATTTATTTGAAATCTGCCAAAATCTAGATTTTGTTTTAAATTAGGCCTTGGGCTATTTACTCCGAAATTCAACAATTTTACTTACAAATTACAATTTTTTAAATAGAAAATTAAAACGTAACCTTCAAAATTTATTTTTTAATATTTACTATAATTACTGATTTGAAATAAGCTGTCAGGTATTTCTAAACATTAATTAATTCTTATTTTTCTCAATTAAAAAATTCCAAATTGAATGGTTTGAAAAATTTAATATTTTAGACTAAAATAATACGTGAAATTTAATAAATGCTTTTAATTATAAACATATTATTTTCAATTTATTTTAAAATTGAAAATAGTTTATAAAGTTTCAATTTTTAACGCTAGAAACTGGAAATTCTAAAATTGCAAACTGATTTCGAATCGTCTTGTAAAAAGAATTATTATTCAGTTTTAAAATCTTAAAGAAAAGTTCAATTTTAAAAATCATTATTAATTTAGATTGACAGTTGATGAATTGAAAATATTTTTTATCTAAAATCTTCGATTTCAAACGCTTGTAATTTTTAATGGCTTAAGTCTTTAAAACTGAATTTTAAAATTCTTTAGAATAAAAAGTACACTCAACAATCAAAATCTATAATTAAAAATGTATTAAAGGGGAAGATTTTGGAAATACGCATTCTAAAATGAATTATATATATAATTGAGAAAGATCACAATTTAAATAATCATTTAAAAAACGATGGGAAACACAGTTAAGACAGATTTTTGTCCATAAATTTGTAAAATTTCCGGTCAAAAAATAAATTCACTGTCATTTCCCGGTCTCATAAGATTCCCGATTCTTTGGTCCAGCGGCCACCCTGCGATTGGAAATTAAATAAGAATTCTATCCTAACTTTTAAATTAGTTTTTAAATAGTAAATACTCCACGTATAAATTGATGAAAATTTACTTTGAGTTCATTTTTGATTTAAAATATGTCCATTTAAGTTTATAATCTTTTGAAAATCACAATAAATGGAACAATGATTGTTTTATTATTATTTTTTTAAGAAAAATATTTCTGTACAAAAATATGTTTTGTCACCTTAGTAGATGTAAATTCTATCTAAATATCTTTGTTTCCAAAAAATACTTATTTTTAGTATCCAATAAATACTTTAAACTCCACAACAAAAATCGCCAAAACACTTTTATGCGAAAATTAAAATGGATCTTTAAAATCGTACTTATTCCGTCTAGTTCGGATTTTTGTCACCAGGTGGCTTGTCGCACTTTGACCATTCCCAAACTTAAAGGTTAAAAATGTCCTTAATAATAATCGATTATCGATTTATATAGGAGACTCGTTCTTCAAAGGCAAAGAAGATTAAGATGCAAAGTGACTTCGTCTAACCTAGTAATACTACAAACTTGAAAAAAAGCGAGCACCTAGAGGAGCATTTTCTATTAGCAAAAAGTTGGTTAATGAAAAAGTCACACACACACACGCGCACACGCACAAGTGAATTCGATTATGAGTGAATGATTGACATTCAAGAATTCAATAAACATTGAATAAGGGTTGTAAAAACTACAAAGATCCAAACCATCGACTTGCCTCTCTGAACGGTTCGGCATATTCAGACTCTGTCTATAAACAAGGGGACAGTTTGAGTAGTTAGAATATATGTGTCATTAGTTTGTACATAATACATATATGTATAATGCTAAGCAGTTGAAATGAATTGCAAACCTCGAAAATAGCAAGTAATATTAAATCTAGATATCAAGAGTCTAGAAAGATATATGTAAACTAGTCAAAAGATTATTCAGGGTGTCTACTTAAATTCTGGAAAAATTTTTTTCGACAATTCCAGGTTTTTTTCTAAGTATCTCTTATAAGTATAATTTTCTTCTATATAACTATAATGTATAAAAATGTAAATATTTATTTAATTCAAGTATAAAATTTCAAAAATAAAATTATAATTTTAATTTAAGTATAATATTTCAGTATAAATTTTTAACTTATAATAAATAAGTATAATGTTCTTCTTTCAGTCTTTGTAAAAATAGTACTATTAATATGTAAAATTAAAGAACTCTTTTTACATTTGAGGATGCAATTAATATGTTTAAATTGAAAAGGGTTTGAAATAAATAAAACCAAAAAACTAATTAATCAGTTCTTGAATTTAACTAAAATATGGGGATTTTGAACAATATAGATGAATTTTTACCCAAATAGTTGAATTTTAAACCACAAAGATGAATTTTCCAACAAATAGTTGAAATTTTAACTGAAAAAAATCCACCAAATAGTTGAATTTTAAACTAAAAAATTTAAATTATCAACCAAAACTGGAATGGTTCAATTTTCAGTTGAAAAATTAATTTTTAACGAAATAAAAACGAATTTTTAACAAAACAGTTCAATTTTCAACCATTAAGATGAATTTTTTGCAAAAATGATAAATCTTCAGTTATAGTGAAATTTAAAAAAAAAAAAAAATTTCAAACAAACGAATTTCCAACTAAAATAATTAATCTTCAGTTAGAACAGTTTGATTGTAAACAAAAAACATGAATTTTCCACCAAACACTTGAAATTTCAACTGAAACAAATTAATTTTGTACAAAATAAAAACGAATTTTAAACAAAATAGTTGAATTTTAAACCAAAAAGATGAATCTTTAACAAAAATGATAAATTTTCAGTTTGAGTAGTTAAATTTCCAATAAAAAAAAATTAATTTCCAATCAAAGAAATTAATTTCCAACTAAAATGATGAATCTGCAGCTTGAATAGTTGAATTATGAAACCAAAAAGATGAATTTTCTCCCAAATAGTTGAAATTTCAACTGAAAAAAATTAATTTTGAACAAAATAAAAATTTTAACAAAATAGTTCAATTTTCAACCAATAAGATGAATTTTTAACAAAAATGATAAATCTTCAGTTTAAATAGTTCAATTTCTAATAAAAAAAATTAATTTTCAAACTAATGAATTTCTAACTAAAATGATGAACCTTCAGCTGGAATAGTTGAATTTTAAACCAAAAACATGAATTTTTTACCAAACAGTTTAAATTTCAACTGAAAAAATCAACGAAATAGTTGAATTTTAAACTAGAAAAAAATATATTATCGAAAACTGGAATAGTTCAATTTTCAGTTAAGAAATTACTTTTGAAGAAAATACAAAACAGTTGAATTTTCAACCAATAAGATGAATTTTTAACAAAAATCATAAATATTCAGTTTGAATAGTTAAATTTCCAATAAAAAAAAGTTAATTAAAAAAAAAACGATTTTCCAACTAAAATGATGAACCGTCAGCTAGAATAGTTAGAATTGTGAAACCAAAAAGATGAATTTTCTCCCAAATAGTTGAAATTTCAACTAAAAAAAAATTAATTTTGAAAAAAATAAAAACGAGTTTTTAACAAAATAGTTCAATTTTCAACCAATAAGATGAATTTTTAACAAAAATAATAAATCTTCAGTTTGAATACTTAAATTTCCAATTAAAAAAAAATAATTTTCAAGTAAGCAAACGAATTTTCATCTAAATAGTTGCATTTTAAACCAAAAAGATAAATTTTTAACAAAAGAGTTTAACTTTCAACCAAAATCATAAATTTTTAGCTACATAAAATTAATAATTTTTAACTGAAATAGTTAAATTCTCAAAAAAAGGTCAATTTTCCAAGAAGAAGATTATTTTTCTACAAAAAATGGAATAGTTAGATTCTGAGTAAAAAAACTAATTATCAAGCAAGGAAAAAAATCATTGTCAACAAAATCGTTAAATTTTCAACCGAAGTGGTCAATTTTCACTAATATTAAGAATCTTAAATAGAAAGAGTTGAATTTTAAAGAAAATACATGAATTTTCAACCAAAAAAGATACATTTTCAAGCAAAAATGGAACAGTTAAATTTTCAGGAAAAAAATTATAACAAAATAGTTACATTTTCAGCCAAAATCATGAATTTTCAACTAAAATAATAAATCTTGAACTGGAATAGTCGAATTTTTCACCAAAAAGGTAAATTTTTGAACAAAAATATTAATTTTCTGCCAGAAATTAATAGTTAAATTTTCAGTTTAAAAAACTAAGTATCAACAAAAGAAAAAAATGTTCAACAAAATAGTTAAATGTGCAACCAAAGAGATGAATTCTCGAATAAAATTATGGAATATTCAACAGGAGTATTTTTACATTTCTAGTAAAGAAATTAATTTAAAAAAAGAATTTAAAAAAAGAATTTAAAAAAAATTAAATTCTAAAACAAAGAGACGAATTTTCAAATCAAATAATTTATCTTGAAGCAAAAAAAAAAAAATTTTAACAGAAGAATCTAACTTTCAATCAAGTATTGGAATTTTGATTTAAAAAATATGAATTTTCAACTGAAATGTTCAATATTTAACTGGAATACTTTAACTTTTAATCAATAAGATCAATGTTCAAACCAGATTAATTTTCAAACAAGTACATTAATTCTTTTCCAAAAAATACAATTTTCAACAAAATACATGAATTTTTAATGAAATGCATAGTTGCATTTTCAACTAAAAAATATCCATTTTCAACCAAATATTTGAATTTTGAAATAAAAAACGTCAATTTTCAACAGAAAATGTAATAGTTGATATTTTAACCTCAAAAAAGATAATAATTTTAAATAAAAAACTTAAATTCAACCAAAAAATACGAATTTTCAACTAAGAAAAATTTTCCAGTTAAGAGAGAAAAAAAATTTCAACGAGACGTGTTTTCAACGAGACGTGTTTTCGACAAAGTACAGGAGTTTTAAAACACACTTTTATTTTAAACTAAATAGTTCAAATTTCAACAAAAAAAAAATTTCAATCGAAAAATTAATATTTAAATTTACAGTTAGAAAATTAATATGCAATCAAAAAAGAAAAGGAATTTCCATAAACATAGATAAATTATCAATTAAAGAGGTGACTTTTCGACTAAAATTATGAATCTTTAACCAAAAAAAAATAAATAAATTGTTAACGAAAAATGTGATAGCTGATATTTTAAATAAAAGATAATTTAATTTTAAATAAAAAAAAGAGTTTAATTAAACCACAAAAGTTCAGTTTTGCACAAAATAGTTGAATCCACAACCAAAACAGATTAATTAACCAAACAGTTACATTTTTAAACCAAAAAAGATGACATTTCTGCCAGAAAAATAGAATTTTCAAACCAAAGAGAAGAATTTTCTATAAATTAATTTAATTTTTAACCAAAAAGTTTATTTTTAATCAAATAGATTAATTTCTACCAAAATAGTTCAATTTTCAACCTAAAAAGAATAATTTTCAACAAAATAGTTAAATCCAGTAATATAATGCTACTTTTAAAAATGAAGAAACATTATTATAGAATTTAAAAAAATATATATATAATATCATGAATTTAAACAAATTTGAGCATCTTCTCGAAAAAATTTCCCGACTTTAACAAAAAAAAAAAGTCTTGCCATTTCCAGGTTTTTCCAGGTCTATAAAAATATCCTAACAATTTCAGATTTTCCAGGCGAGTAGACACTCTGAAGAAGATTATTTTTATGTTCAGGTTGCATTTCGAGGCGTGCAAAATATGGTTTTTGAGCATGTAAACAATTTCTACCTTTTTCCCTTTATCGTGCAACTTCTTTTCCGTATCTTTGAGCATTTCTTGACTCCACAAGTCGAAAAAGTAGTTAGGGTCAGTGTAGAATTTCAGTCCATCTTTTCCATCGTCCCTGGAAACATAAAATTTTAGTTATTAAATTTTTTTGTGTATTTTTCCACATAATTTCCCAGGTATACAAGCCTCACACGATCGGGGATATTTTTTTTACAAAATACAGGATTTTAGAGAAAAAAAAAGCATTAGAAAAATCAAAATCAGGAGGTCAAGCCTAAAATATCATAAAATCAGTTTAATGATAAAATAGAATATTTTGTAACAAGTGCGAAAAGTCTGTAAAGTGTATGCAAAGTTGCAGATTTCTTTACTGTGAGATGAGCATGCGGGAATTTCATATTCCCACACAGTTTTTTAAATTAACAGTCCAAAATTATCCCCAAAGAGGGAAAAATGGGTCATTTTTCACGAAAATTAAGGAATAATAGGAAAATATTTTTTTTTTAATGAAATCAATATAAGTAACATATCAAATTCCATATGAAATGCTTCAAATTTCTTAGATTTTTGAATGCTTTAGAAAACCGTTGACTTTAAAACTCTAAAAGATAAATTTTTAAACAAGAAAGATGAATTTATAAATAAACAAATGATTGAAAAAAACGAATATATTTTTTAACGAAATAGTTGAATTTTCAAACAGAAAGACCAATCTTAAAAAAAAAAGAAATTTTCATAAAATATTTCAACTTTCAACAAAAAGATGAATTCTCAACGAGATATGAAATAGTTGATACTGCAACCAAAAAATTTTAATTTTTATTTAAAAAACGGTTGAATACAACAAAAATCGACGAATTTAAAAAAAGTTCAGATATGAAGAAAAACGTCGAATTTTTTTTAAAAACATCAGAATTTTAATCCCGAAAAAATGAATTTTTAACAAAAGGGATGCATTTTCCAGCAAAACAAATGAATTTTCTACCAAAAAATATGAATTTTCAATCCAAAAAATTAGTTCTAAAAAGAAAGTTGATACTTCAACCAAAAATATTCTAATTTTAAATCAAAAACAGTTCAATTCAACCAAAAAGACGAATTTTCAACACAATACATGAATTTTTAAATAAAAAAGATTGATTTTTAACAACAAAATAGAATAGTTAAATTTTCAGTTAAAAAAAATTCTCAACATGCAAGGAAAATAATGTCGAACAAAATAGTTTACGTTTCAAACAAAAAGATATCTTAAAACGAACATTTTTTTACAAAGCAATTTAACTTTTCACTAAATAGTGGAATTTCCAAACAAAAAATTAATTTTTAACAAAGTAATTTAACTGTAAAAAGCATTTGAATATTCAACAAAAAAAAATGATTTCTCAACAAAAAATTGAAGAGTTGATATTTCAAGCAAAAGTGATTTTAATTCAAAATAAAAAACAATTCAACAAAAATCCACAGATTTTAAACAAAAAATTTTGTCCACCAAAAAAATTTACAACTACAAATGTGCTATATTTTAAATAAAAAGCAGCTAAATTCAGTCAAAAATGTTATCAATAAAATAGTTGAGTTTGCAGGCTAAAAAGTCGAATTAAAATAAAATTTTAAGTCATTGACTTGAAACCCCAAAAGATCAATTTTAAACCAAATAGTTGAATTTTCAAGCCAAAAAGACGAATTTCTTAGAGCACAGTTGAATTTTCAACAAAAAAGTTCCTTTTCAATCCAAAAGGATAAATTTTCTACAAAAAAAAGAGAAAAATATTTTTTAAAACAGCTGAATTTTCGACCAAAAAAAATTACTTAAAAAACAGTTAAATTTGTTATAAAATAAATAAATTTTAAACCAAATAGTCAATTTTTTAACCAAAGGGATGGATCTTTAACAAAAAAATCAATGTTTAACAAATTAGTTCAACTTTAAAAAAAGCACTTGGATATTCAACCAATAAAGACGAATTTTTAGGGAGAAATTAAATAGGTGATATTGCAACTAACAAAATTTTAATAAAAAATAAAAAAACTGTCCAATTAAAAAAAAGCGACGAATTTTCAACAAAATAGTTGAACTTATAAGAAAAAAAAATCGGACTTATAATCAAATAAGATAGTGGAATTTGTAATCAAATAGTTGAATTTTTAACAATCAGTCATGAATTATTTTCCAAAAGTTCTAATAATTGACATTTAAAAAAAAATTAAATTTTAAATAAGACAAGTTAAACTCAACCAAAAACGATGAATTTGCAACAACATAGTCTATTTTTTAACCAGAATAGATCTTCTATTAAAAGTGATGAATTTTCAATGAAAAACAGTTGTTTTAAAGTTGAAAAGACGAAAATTCTACTGACAGGGATGAATTTTCATCCCAAAAAGACGAATTTTCTATAAAACAATTGGTTTTTAACCCAGAAGTATGAATTTCCACACAAAAATAAATTTTTAACCAAAGAGTTAAATCAGCTACCAAACTATTGAAATTTCAAGATAAAACAGTTAAATTTTTATTCCTAAAATATGAATTTTCTACCAAGAAATAAAGTTTCGAAAATTCAGTTCAAATTTTACCCCAAAAGGTAAACTTTCGACAAGAAGGTGATTTTTAACTAAACGATTGTATTTTCAACAAAACAGTCTAACTTATTAATCTATAAAATTCATTTTTAAAAAATAGATCAAATAGTTGAATATTTGGCCAAAAAATATTTATTTTTAGCCAAACATTTGACTTTTCAACCATAAAAAATGGAATTCATACCAAAAGAGATATACGTTCAACCAAATAGTTGAATTTTCTACCAAAATAGTTCCATTTTCAACCAAAAAAGAAGACTTCAAAAAATCAATATTGAATTTATCCAAAAAAGACGAACTTTCAACAAAAACAGTTGAATTCGCAACAAAAAAACATTATTTTTGAACGAAACAGTTGTATTTTTAAGCAAAAGAGATAAATTTCCAATAAGAAATGAATTTTTAAGCAACATAGATATTTTAGTCATAAAAGAAAGAAAATTCAATCAGAATTTTCGTTCTAAACAGACGAATGTTCAACAAAAGAGTTGAATTTTCGATCTAAAAACATTACTTTCCACAGAAAGTTATTTTTTTTTAAATTTGTTTAGAAAGAAAATTCGTCCTATTTTGAACATTCAACTATTTTGCAATAAGAAAATAGTTGAATTTTGAAGAAATTAATTAAATTTGTAACTATATAGCCGAATTTTTTAACAAACCAGATGAATTCTGATCTAAAAATATAACAGTATATCGTTCAGCAAAACAATTTAACTTTCCACCAAAAATAGTTGCTTTTGGTATCAGGTTAAATTAATGATTCGGAATCAGTTCAAAATTTAAGAATTTCCAGATTTTAAGGCAGTTGCCGTGCCAAGACTCAGATATCTCAAAAAATTAATTTTTCTATGATTTTAAGAATCAAAATGTTATAACTGATGTCATTTCAAATAAGAAATGTGATTTTTTATGATAAATATTAAAATTAAAAAAAAAAATTAATTTTAACAATGTTCTTTGCAATTGATTTTTTTCTGACCGTCGCTTCTTACCAATTTTTGAAAAATGATTGCATTTTAATAAATGACTGCTAATTTTTCCGGGAAAACATTCTCTACAACTCTACTGTTTCCAATTTTAAAAATACCTGAATAATCTTAATATACATTTGTATCCAAAATGTTTTCTCAACAAAAAAAATGGTTCAAACCCTTTGAGCCATATAAAAATTTACTTTCAAAATTGGAAACAGTAGAGTTGTAGAGAATGTTTTCCTGGAAAAAAGTAGCGTCATTTATTAAAATGTAATTATTTTTCCAAATTTGGTAAGAAGTCGACGGTCAGAAAAAAATCAATTGCAAAAAACATGGTTAAAAATAGAGTTTTTTCATTGAATTTGAACTCTTTTTTTATAAAAAATAATGTTTTTTATTTGAAATGACATAAGTTATAATATTTTGATTCTTAAAATCATAGAAAAACTATTTTTTTCAGATATCTGACTTTTGGCACGACAACTACCTTAAGTTCAAATTCAACCGAAAAAGGGGGAAAAGAGAAAGTTTCATGAAAGCAGGGGGGAAAAAGGACTTTAAAAAAACAGTAGAAAAGAGGAGGAATAGGGGAAAAAGTGTAAGGTTCAAGTTTTGCATGCGGGAATATTTCGGCATGAAGAACTATGCGGGAATACCATATTCCCGCACGATTATCTCACGGTAGAGGAATCTGCTACTTTTCGCATACTTTACAGACACGGAATGTCGCTATTTTTCTGCATGTGATACAAAAAATAATTACATACCTATATGTGTTAAGTTTATCCAGAGGCGGTGGAGGATCACACTGTTGATATGTTTCCAGCATCGCAGTAGGCATCGATTCTCTCGAGACTACTTGCTGATCAAACACCACCGAACTCTTAAATGCCTTCCTCATGTGAATATCTTGCAACGAAACTGCAAATAATAAAAAAGAATAAAAATAAATCAACACTCGCGTAAGTCGAAATGAATCCATTATTTTCCGGTTTTTTTTTCGTCAAGTTTTTTTCATTTTCCCAGTCAACTAAAAGTAAGTTATTCATATTTGTCTATAAACGGAAACATTTATTTTGATTCATGACGTTCATTCCGAACGTCCTTAACTTAACAGAGCAAACATTTGAAATGAATGAATTTTGAAACAAATATCTAAATTTAGCACCAAAAAAATAGCAAATTTTTAACAAAAAATGGAAGTTGAAATTTTAGCTAGAAAAATTAATTTTCAACCAAAAATAACGTATTTTCATGAAAATACTTTATTTTTCAAACTAAGTGATGAATTTTCAACTGAAATTATAAATCTTCAACTGGAATAGTTGAATTTTCACGAAAATAAAAAAAAAATTTATTAATGAAAATAAATTATTAATCAAAACTTAAATAATTAATTTGTAACTTAAAAAAAAATTACTTTTAACAAAAAAAATAGTTACATTTTCAAACAAAGTTATGAATTTTCAACTAAAATTGTAAATCTTTAACTGGGATAGTTTAATTTTAAACCAGAAAGATGAATTTTCAACTAAAATGATGAATATTTAACTAGAATAGTTGAGTTTTTGACCAACTAGATGAATTTTTAACCAAGAAGATTAATTTTTAAGAAAAGTTAAATTTTCAACTATAAAATAACATTTTTCAACCAAAAATTAAATAATTAAATTTTGAGTTAAAAAATGAATATTCAACCAAGAAGATGACTTTTTAACTAAAATTTTAAAATATTCAACTGAAATAATAGCTGCATTGTCAGTTTAAATTAATAATAATTTCCAACCAAAACAGAAACCAATTTTCAACAAAATAGTTAAATTTTCGGCCAAAAAATTCCTTGTCATCCAAAGAAAAGAGAAGTTTTCAACAAAAGAATAACTTATATTTCAACCAATGAAACGAATTTATAACTAAATGATTATTTTTGAATCAAACAAATTAATTTTTAACAAAACAGTTTAACTTTTAACCAAGTAACTTTATTTCTAATCTAAAAAATGAATTTTCAACTAAAATGATAAATATTTATCTGGAATATTTGAATTTACATCAAAAATCGATTTTTAACCAAATATGTTGCTTTTCAATTAAATAGTTGCATTTTTTATTGCAAAAGACAAATTTTCATCCGAATTTTTAAACTTTGAACAAGAAAACGGTCAATTTTCAACCAAAAATGGACATACCAATTTTTCAGTTAAGGAATTAATTTTCAACCAAACTAATGAATTTACAACTAAAATGATTAATCTTCAACTGGAGTAGTTAAATTTTGTACCAAAAAGATGAACTTTCAATTACAAAAATTAATTTTCAAAAAAGGGGAATTTTTCAAAATATAAATCAATTTTCAAACAACTAGTTTAATTTCTAAATAAAAAATATAAATTTACAACCAAATATTTGAATTTTCATCCAAAAAAGATAAATTTTCAACCAAAAATAGACTGGTTAGATTTTCAGTTAAAAATATAATTCTTAAGAACAAAAAAAAAACGGATTTTAGGGGAAATAGTTTAATTTTCTGCCTAAATATTAAAATTTTTAGTTAAAAAAAATTGATTTTCAATCAAGTAGTTAGATTTTTAGCCGGAGATATATTTCCAATTGAAATGATGAATCTTCAAACAAACAAATTATTTTTTAACAAGAGTTTAAATGTCAACAATGTTGCTGAATTTTTAACTAAAGAAAGATGAATTCGCAACAAACAATGTAACAACATTTTCTATTATAATTTAGCAATATTTCTTCTTTGAAATACTGCTTCTACTGTAAAAACCACTGGAAGTACTTTCTTTATCTAAAATTTGGAACAGGGAACTTTTAAATTCTGACAAATTTTGACTTGGAATAGGGATTTTTTTTAATTCTTTTTTTCTAAATCTAAATAATTCTTTTTAAAAAATTCCGGTCAATGTCAAAAATTCCCGGTTCCAATTGAAATTATATTTCTTCACGGAAACTCCCTCTCATAAAATAAAAACGAGAACTATTTTCTCAAAATCTCTGTTACACATCAGGATAAATGAGGAGTAAGCGAATAAAACGTGATAAGTCTATTTTTGGAAAAAATTGAGAAAATGATTTCAAATAATAAATTATGATTGAATTAGAGTCAACTGAGATAATCTAAAAAATATGCGATTGTAAATGTGCATTAATAATGTGACTAATGTTCTTTTGAATAAAAAAAACGAAAGAATTTTATGTAATTGATAAGATCCTGAACTTCTCGTAAATAAATCCATTAATAACTAAATCCTTTGAAATTAATTAAAATATTATGAAATCCCGTGAAATGTTATGGAATCTGATATTCCCTGAAATCCTGGAAAATCGATTAAAATACATTTCAGAGAATTGTTCTAAAATTCCGTGGTGTTTTTTAAAATGCTCTAAAATATTTCAAATTTCTTGAAACTTTTTAAAGCTCTCAAAAATGTAGTGAAAGCTCTTAAAATGCCCTCAAATATGACCAATTCCTTTTAAAAAAGTTTATTTGCTTGAAGATTTCTAAGCTTTTGTAAATTACTTGAAATTTAAAAAAGATACCTTAAAAGCTTTTAAATCCTTAAAATTTTGGAAATCCCTTGAAATTTTTAAAAAACTTTGAAATCCCACGAAATTCCTCAATTCTTGTAAATAAATTCTTTGAAATTACTTAAAATCATTGAAATCCTTAAAAATGTAGTAATGTCCCTTTGAATCAGTTAAATTCTATTTGAATACTTTTGAAATACTTTTTAGTATACCTTTGAAATCCCTTGGAACTTGTAAAATTCTTGAAAATTGTTCAAAATAGTCTAAAATACCCTGACATTTTTTTAATTCTTTGAAATCCATTACAAATTCATTGATAACTTTTAAAATACCCTACAATATTTCAAATACTTTGAAATTCCTTAAAGCTTTATAAAACTCTTAAAAATTCCTTGAAATTTTTAAAAATACTATAAAATTTTCAAAATCTTTTGAAATGCTTTCAAATTATTAAAATATATTAACAAATTTTCGGAATCGTTTAGGATACCATTGAAATGATTGAAATCAACTAAAAAATCCTTGAAATCTGTTAAAGCTCTTAAAAATTCCTTGAAATCTTAAAAATACTCGAAAACTACTCAAATACTTAAAATTTTTTGAAATCCCTAGAAATTTTGTTTATTTCCTTAAAATCTGTAAACTCCTATCGAGGATATTTCCTGAAATTCTGTAAAATTAATTGAAATACCTTTAGAATTTTTTAAATTTCTTAAAAAAATTTAAATCCTCAGAAATCTTAGAAATCCCTTCGAGTCTTTTAACGTGCCCTAAAATCTTATAAAGCATATAAAAACCTTCAGCATCTTCCGAAATTCTAGTAAATTCTTTAAAAACGCATGAAAATTTTGGTAAAACCCTTGAAAGAATTTTAATACATTAATTAAGGGGTTATATCTAGTTATTTCAAGGGATTTTAAAGATTTTTTTAGCAATGTTCGTAACATTTTTGTAATGGACTACATATAATTTATTAATATATTTGTGGGTATTTTTTATTATCCAATTTTGATTGGATAATATTTGCGGATTTTTATTTTCGGTGAGCATGATAAACCCGGAACGGATTATCTTAAATCAGTATATCAAAAAACCAACAAAATTTCATTAGTATACTCCTATTTGCTGTTTGTGAATGAAGAGATTGTTATTTGGAACCAAATTTCTATTATTTTGGACTAAAGATTGCATTTTTGAAACCTCAAAATTTTAATTTTTTGTAAAAATCATTGACATTGTTATTTTTGTTTTGTTTTGAAACATATTATTCATGAACTGCGTATTTGAATATACTAATAAAATCTTTTTGGCTTTTTTTCAGATAACACGTTTCGGATTTATCATGGTCACCGAAAATTAAAATAAATAAAAAAACGTATTTTGCGGCAGCGGCCATGTTCCCCTAGTTTTCAAATTTTTTTATAAATAAAGTATCCGTAAATATATACATAGTATTAGACCCTATGTAGTCCATTTCGATAAAATTGTATTAACATTGCTAAAAGGATCTTTAAAATTCCTTAAAATAGCTAGACATAATCCCTGAATTAATTTACTGAAACGATAATACATTAAAATATGTGAAATATATTGAAACTTTTTGAAACTCTTGGAAATTCCTGAGATGTATTAAAAATACGCCATAATTCTTTGAAATCTATTAAAAATTTCTGGGAATTTTTTAAAATTCTGTAAAATAATTCAATTACTTTAAAATCTCTTAAAACTTTATAAAGTTCTTGAAAATTCTTCGTAATATTTATAAATACCCTACAATGTTTACAATCCTTTTGAATACCTTCAAATTATTCAAATCTATTAAAAATTTCTTGGAATCTTTTAAAATACCCTACGGTATTTTTAAAAAATTCAAAGAAATTCCATGGGTTAATTTATTTGAAGAAAATTGACTCAAGCGATATTTTTAAAATTAAATTTTTTTCTGAAAAAAGATCTTCTCCTTCGCTTGTTCGCGGGTTTTTCTAAAAAAAGATTCTTCTTTCGAGCTCTCTAGTAGCTTAAGGGAAAAATCTCTAGTAGCTTGAGGGAAAAACACCTGATCGACAATCGGAAGTTCTGTGTTTAGATTCCCAGCGGAGCGAAGGAGAAGACCTTTCTTCAGAAACAATTCAATTTAAAAAAATTGTAATTCATAGCTCCATCGAGTCTGAAAAGGCGTCATGAATTTCTGTTATTTGAAAAGTTAACTTAGATCGACAGTGTTGATTTCTATTTTCACAGTGGGTGGAAAAATATCCACACTGATCAGTGTTTACAATCTCTCTGATGATAATAAAGATTGATTCAAAAAATAAAGTCATATTTTTATTTATAAAAGCGAATAAAGTGACTTTATCTTTAAAAAGTGATTTAAGAAAGGAAAAGTGACTGTAGAAGGGACTGGGTGGATGTCCTGCTTATTCAACGGGAGCCCAGGATACACAATAGCCAGAGTGTTGGCAGTTTCAGGCGCGAACACACATTTCATTTTCCGGAAAAAGCTCTCTGTCCAAATTAGTATAGTTACCTTTAGATTGTATATAATTTGAATCACCTTAAAGTTCTTCTTACACAAATTACTTGACTCATCCACTTTTTTTTCAAAATTCCTGATTAATGCGCAGAATTCCTGAAAATAAAACCAAGAATCCAACGACCAAATTTGGACAACCAATATAAAATTATACTATTGAAATTTGAAAAAAAAAAATAAATAAAGAAAGAAAGAAAAACAGTTTTGTCTCCTAACAAAGAAAATAAAATAATTTTCATCCTTAAAAAAAATTAAAAAGAGGAAAGAAAAATGATAAGGCAACGAACCAAATCTCCTCCCTTTTCTTTTTTATTTCCTTCGACTTTTTTCATTTTTATTATTATGAAAACACATAAAAAAACATCTGTAAAATAATAAACACCAACGTTTCGGCACTCATACTGCAACCTTATCAAGGGGAGAAAAAATACCCAAGCAGGCAGGAACAGCACCAACCAAGAAGAGAACATCGTGGTGTTGGTGCCGTTCCTGTCTGCTTTGGGTCTTTTTTCCTTGATAAGAGTGCTGTATATGCGCCGAAACGTTCGTGTTTATTTTTCACATATTTTTTTTTTCTGTGATTTGATAATAATAAAAATAAAAAAGAGAAGCAAGGAGAAGGAATTCAAATTTCAATGGGAACATTTTATGGTAGTTGTCCAAATTTGGTCGTTGGATTCTTGGTTTTATTTTCAGGAATTCTGAAATTAATTTAATTATTAAGAAGTTAAATAGGAATTTAAATTGTAGTTTAATCTCATTTAAATTTCTTTAATTTTAAATTCCTGACTTTTATCTCAATTTCCTTGAGCAACAAAATTCCCTGACTTTTCTCTGATGTTCACGCTTTTCCTGGCCTACGGTCAGCCCGCTGATTGAATGAATGATTGACTGAATGAATGATTGAATGAATGAATGAATGAATACTGACCTTCTTCAACATTGCTGTCAAGTTGCGTTACCTTGACAGCCAGCCTGTCTATTCTAGCCTGTAAGGAATTGGCCCTGTCGCTGAGCCCATGAGCTTCCTTGGCAAGTTCGCCGAATAAGTCCTCGGCATGCCTGGACAAGCTCGATAGTTGCCTTATGGTGTTGGCTAGAGTCCCGTTCGTTGCTGCTTCTAATTCCGATGGCAGAGGAAAGTCATCGGGTATGGTGCCCCGTGCCACGTGCACGGGTTCCACCAACCGTTTTGGAAGTGGCATCTTCTCGCCGGAATTCCTCTTTTCCTCCCTCGATCACGACTCACCGCTCTCTCGTCACCTGAAACAAATCAATCATTCCAATACTTAGCCATTTATTCAGAGCATTTATACTTGACAAAAAAACAAGAACTTGACAAAATTAGTTAAAGTAGGCGACATGCGCCTATAAAAAATGGTTTCGTAGCCTATGTTCATGTCCTGTCCAATATGTCCTATCCTATCTTATCCGATTCTATGCCATTCGATCCTATCATATCATATCCTATCTATCCAAACCTATCCTCCCTTATCTGTATGTATGTTATCATATCCGATCATATCTTATCAGATCCTATTATGCCTTTTACGACCCTATCCTATTTTATCCAATCAAATCTTATCCAATCCTATCATATCTTATCCGGTCCTATCTAATCATATGCTATTATATTTTATCCGATCATATGATATCCTATCGGTACGAAAAACGCAAGACGGGCGGGCGGACACACACCCGATAGCTTATTCGATCCCATTCTATTGTATCTCATTGCGTTATGTCATATCTTATCCGATTCTATCTTATCTTTTCCGATCCCATCATATTTTATTCGGATCCCATCTTATTCGATTCTATATTATCCGATCCTATCTTATCAGATTCAAGTATACTCTATCCGATACTACCCTATCTTTTCCGATTATGTTATCCTAACGGATCATATTTCATTAGATCACATTCTGTTCTATCCTATCCGATCTTCTTATATTCTATCGGCGAGAGAAACGTAAGGCGAACGTACACCCGAACGAAAATATAAGGGTTTCAGTTCGGGGTTACAAAACCCTGAAAAATAACTAAAATGGACCAAAAGCGAGGGGCTGGTCACTGAGATTTCAGGTGACTCCCGGACTTACGAAAGCCCTGTGGAGGTCAGTAGGAATTTCTAAATTCGATTGCGTTGTTCCTTGGTTAGTCCCAGTTAGTCTCAGTAAGTCGCAGTGCCTCACGAAAAGCCTACCTCCAACCGGCCGGTTCGGCGAAATCCCCGTCGGAAAGATTCGTAACTCTGTCGGGAACACTCGGGAGATCTGTTTCGAGTACCCCGTGATTAACTTTTCGAAGGAGTCTCGTGGTGAGTCACAAGAAATCTGGAGTTAGTCCGAGGGAGGTCTCTGCGAAATCTTCGTTATTCCGGTGGCAGTCATTGTTAGCCTGACTTCCTGATTTCTGAGTGACCAGCCCCTCGACAAAAAGTGACTTATGTACATTAATAATGTGACTAATTTTCTTTTGAATTTAAAAGAATTCGATGATATATATATCAGAATTTCAGGTGTTTAAGGAATTCAGGATAAATTCATAAGTATTCCCAATGAATTTAACACAATTATGCAATTTAGATTAAAAAGAATTCAAATGAATTAAAAAAAATTTTATTGGTTTCAGTAAAATTGGAGTGATATTAGAAGAATTCAAGAAAATTAAAGAAAGTTTGATGTTGGGTAAAATTTTAAAAATTTTCGTCGAAAATATTTGCAGAAATAAAAAAACTCAAGAGAACTCCAAAGATTTGAACTTTTTTCAATTCAGGGCAAATGATTAAGAATTAAATGTGAAATTCAAATTAACTCAAATGAATTTAAAAAAAAATATAAAAAATAGTTCATTGACTTCAGTCGACTTTGAGTGAATTTAGAAGAATTTAAGGGAATTCAAGAGACTTTAATCAAATGCATAATAGCTTGAGTAAATTCAACAATTTTTTTCTAAATTAAAAAATTTCCATTGAATTGAGTACAATAAGAGTGAACAGAAATGAGGTCAGATTCAACAGAATTTAAGGGAATTAAACAAAATTAAAGACAAAAATACAATGAATTAAATCAAATTCGAGTGGATTTAAAAGAATTTAAGGGAGATGAGAAGAATTCAATGAAATTCCTAAAAATTCAAGGTGAATTAAAAAAATTTTAATACATTGAATTTATTTTATGAAAAATTGTAGTGAGATTAAGAGAATGCAAGAAGAATTTAGAAAAACTCTAAAAGTTTCAAAGGATTTTAGGGAAAATTCTAAGCAAATTGAAAAAGATCGAAAATATTCTATTGATTTCAGTAAAACTTCAGTGGATTTAGACGAACTTAAAGGAATTTATCAGAATTCGACGAAATTCATACGAATGCAAGATGGATGACAAATAATTAGAGTGAATAGAATATTTTAAAATCCAAAAAATTCCATTAAATTCAGATAAATATTAGTGAACATAATTAGTGAATAAGAATCTGATAAAATCCATAAGAATTCAAGGTGAATTAAAAATTCTTCTGAGCGAATTAAGCAAACAATTCATTTAAAAAAGATCCATTGAATTCAGAGGATTTCAAGGGAATTTTAAAGGATTCAAAACGATTTTAAACCTCAAACGGTACACTAATGGGAATTCGCACCTAAAGTTTTTTCATTTTGTTGGCATTTACGCAACCACAGCTGCAGTACCGTTTCAGGGTTAAAAATGCAATAAAATTCAGACATTTTTGGGTTCGCTGTTTTAATTTATTGAAAGAAGTAACAAAAATTATCTTTTCATTTGAAAAAGTGACTAAACTATACTTTTTCTTTAATAAAGTGACTAAAAAATAATTTAAGAAAAGAAGTGACTAAAAGTGACTGTAGAAGGCCTGCATTATCCAATTATCAATAATTAATTCCGTTACAAGATCTAAATTCCAATTCCAGCTCTACAGTTAAACCTGCAAACTCACCTAAACAAAACTTCCGGTTATGACAACTCATTACACATTTAAATTACCCAACGTGCGATTAATAAAAATGCGATTGCAAGAGGATTAAATAATCCAAAGAGTAATTGTGTACACACACCACGTTTGCTTTTACAAACACCAGGTGTTGCAGACCCGTTAGAGAAATGAAATCTCACAAATGCTGGTAGCAGAATGAATATTCGATTTGTCTGTGGGGCATCCCTTTGATCTCCAATATCAAGCTGAAGCCAGTACATAGAATAAAGAAACACGAGATTAAATTGTCATTTTACATTGCATGTGTTTCTTTCTCCAAACTTGAGATAAAAAAGCACTCAATTTTTGTGATTAGAACTTTTCGACTAAATCTGAAATTGCAAGATTGAGACCATTTGATCTTTTCCTTTCAGAAGCTGACTTCGACCTTCTAGTTTTGATCCTAGCTCCCTACCTTACATAAATATTCCTGATTAAATTCTTTTCATTAATTTATTTAGGGGTCATTAAAAAATAACGTAAGATGATTTTCAGGGAGCGGGATATGGTAAAATCTGACTGTTTCTTATGAATTAACAAAGTAGTACAAAATATAACCATGAAGTTGAATTTTTAACAGAGAAAGATGAATTTTCAAAAACAAATGTAATACTTGATATTTCAACCAAAGACGATTCTAATTTAAAACTTAAAAATCAGTCCAATTTGATCAAAAAAGGTATATTTTCAACAAAATACAAAACAAAAAAAAAATACAAAAAAAAAGATAATAATAAGTAATAATAATAAAAAAAAAATTTAAATAGAAAATAGTTGAACTTGAATAAAAAATAATATTTTCAAAAAAATACTTGTTTCTCAACTAAAACAGATTAATTTCGAACTGAACAGTTTCAATTTTATATGAAAAAAAGATTTTCTAACAAAAAGACGAATTTTTATCAGGAAAAAAAAACATTTTCAAATAAAAAATGAATATTTAAATTTTGAGTTAAACAAACTAATTTTCAATACAAAAATTAGGGTTTTCTACAAAATAGTTAAATTTTTAACTAAAGTGATGAATCTAACGAAAAAATGAATTTTTAACAAACTGGTTCAAATTTCGACGAAATGATTGAATTTCATAGAAAACAAACCTAGTGAAATTCTGGATTACTTCTTGAAGCATCTACTACATGATCCAAGCGTTGTTAAAGCTAACTGTTAAAAACTATTGTGATGAAAATCCTTTCCCGTAGACGAGATATTCAGGTTTAAAAAAACGCTTGGGCTTTAAAGTCCCCTGTCTGTAAGCAGAGGGTTAATGCAGGGTAAGGAGGGGCAGCGCCGATCAGTTAACAATGATTTTTTTAAACTTAATAAGATGTCGAATTCATCCATTTTTTTATTTCGATTCCTACATTATTTTATGTATATCACATTTTTATAAGTATTAATTACATGAATAAAATAATAATTTGATAATATACAGTGGGCGCCAAAAGTATTCATCAAACCTCTTTTTTTATGACTGAATAAATTCTCTTAATTTTAATTAAACCAGAGCTAAAAAAATGTCTCTTTAAAATGTTGATTGTTTTCGAAATTCTGTTTAAAATAAGCCCAGAGTGAAGCCAATTTATCTAGTTTTTAAGTAAATATTGCAAAAATATTGTAAATTTAAATGTTTTTTTAATTCTCAATAACTTCCGAAATAATCAACATTTTTCAATGTTCTTGAGCTAATTTTGAAGCTTTTTTCACCGCATCACAACAGCTTACGAATATCAATTATAAAAAATTTCTTTTCGAATTGCAAGAACTTTAAGTTGTAATAAAAAAGATGGATAAATTGAAATATTATTTTTGGTAACAAAAATATTTTTTTTAAATATATGAAACATATAATCATGAAGCTTCTACGTAATTTCTGCAAAATATATATATTTATTTAACTTTTATTCTAACTTTCCTACAGATAAGATGTTTTCAAATTTATCCAACTTTTTTATTACAACTTTAAGCTCTTGCAATTCGAAAAGAAATTTTTTACAATTTATACTCGTAAGCCGTTGTGATACGGTGAAAAAAGCTTCAAAATGAGCCCAAGAGCATTGAAAAATGTTCAGTATTTCGGAAGTTATTGAAACTTTAAGAAAACATTGAAATTTACACTAGTTTTGCAATATCTACTTAAAAACTAGACAAATTGGCTTCACCCTAGGCTTATTTTAAACAGAATTTCGAAAACAATCAACCTTTTAAAGAGACATTTTTTTAGCTCTGATATAATTAAAATTAAGAGAATTTATTTAGTCATAAAAAGGGAGGTGGACGAATACTTTTGGCGCCCACTGTCATTATTTTTAACAAGATTTATTTCGTCAGCTTTGCTCCCCACCGAAGGGCAAAGGCGACCACAACTTTTTATGAAAATCAAAAAAACATCTGAAAGTGGGAAAGTTTGATAATTCGCTCCCTTGTACTTTAGGTACAGGAAAAATTACTTTTAAACATATTCGGCAAGAAGAATAAGTGACTTCGGATAAAAATAGTGGCAGATGTGATATAACCTCTTATTCGTTGACATTCTATTAGAAACAGACTGTCACGCAATTTTTTCTAACGTACCAATACCAAAAACCTGGTCTACCGACCGAACTGAGAATAATAATATTTAATAGTTTCTTGCATGTAGCCTAGAATATAAGTGATTGTTCTACATTACCGAGCATATATTGACAAAACTTATGATACGTATACCGCCTAAGTACTTGTAAAGTATTATCTTGGTCGCGCTTGCCTCCATCCCCTGGTGAGGCCTCAATTATATACTATAATTAATGAATTTGGACTTGAATTACGTTTAATTATTATAATTAAATAATATAGTCTTTTTTATCTGTTAAAATATGAAATTTGCATACTGTAAGTATTGCCATTATTGTTGAAAACTTTATATTCCTGCCGGCAAATACGAGGGTAGTTCAATAAGTCCTTAGAATGAAGTATAAAAACAATTTTTTTTGGGTAAATTTTTTTTTATTTTTCAACATAATCTCCTTGGAGCT
>NC_046665.1:88010940-88017825 GCF_010883055.1 Belonocnema kinseyi
TCTAGTCGGGAGTGGTGCTGACTGAAAACAGATGATTTGGAGCGATTCGCGCGCCATCTGTTGGTCATTCTAAGGACTTATTGAACTACCCTCGTATTCCAATCATGCATTGTCCAAAACTGCTTTTTTCTTTAACTTTTCTTTTACAACGTCAACTTTGAAGATGCTATCAAGTATAACTATCTCTATAATAAAATACATTTATTTAATTAAAAGTTAGAATTAAAATTGTTATATAATAGCGATTTTACAGCAGTCACCTTTGCCCCAACGGTCGGCGCTGCCCCTCCTTGCCATTCTATGGGTAGTACTGATATATATTTAATTTTTTATTTTTATTGATTCACAGACTTGAAACTATCTTACGTAAGAAATGGTTTTGACCACGTGCCCCCTCCCCCTTGAAAGACACAAGAAAAAATTATGGCACTCCCCACCCCCCATATTCACACACTCAAAAAGACCTTATGTAATTTATGCACAACATTTTCTAAATAAGCATATAGTCAATGAAACGGTGTAGATCATGGATCATGTTACATACTTGCAGAGTAACCAGGTTCGGTAAGGGGTTCAGCCCCCACATGAAATTAAGTGAAGTACTTTGTCCTTTTTTCTCTTCCGGACGTGAATCGATGTATCGATGCATGAGTAAAGTTATATGGTAAGTACACACAATCGCATGACCGACTACACACACCAACTTGACTTTTATCACATTCGCATAAAATATATTTACCGCTATCTGTACAACGGTGAACTACGCTTCACTTCGCGTCAAGTTAGTTTTTATCAAAAGTTTGTTAGAAGGAAAAAGTACTTTTATAATTCTAAATTCCGAGCAGAAAAACAATAGAAGAAACAAGGAATAATAAAAAAAAGCATCAATCATGATCTTTCAAATTAATGCTCGTCAATGAATGAGAAATAAATATAATTTGTTTGACATACAAAAACATATTTCCTGACTTCGAAAACAAATTCTCGGTCTTTTCCCTCACTTTCCCTGACCAATAAAATTATCTGACATTTTCAGTTTTTTTTTTTTTAGGTGAGTACTCTAATGTCAGGACTCGGACTCACTTTAGTTAGAAAAAATAGTTTCAATAGTGTCACAAAATTAAAAAAAAAATACTGTCCAAATAGAGCCATACAATTTTTCAAGTATTAAAAATTAAATTCAATGTTTTTTTTTTAATGTTATAATTTAACCTATAAATTACCGAAACTTACTCGTTTTCTAATTAAAATGCGAACTGAATTAATAGAATGCAATACAAAAATCCAACTATTTAACTATGAAATTTTTTCGAAAGGATTTTATCTTTTTTATTTGCAAATTTTATTATTTGGTTCAAAAGTGACTTATTTGGTTGAAAATTCAATAGTTTCTATAAAAAGTTGTCTTTTTGGCTTAATAATTCAATAACTAGAAATTTTGTTTAATTATTGGGTAAAAATTTTTTTATTGAAAACTCATCTACACATTTTTTTATCTTTTTGGTTTGTCAATGTATCTATTTCTATAAAAATTTCATCTTCTTTGGTTAAAAATGCAACTGTCCTGTTATAAATTATATTTTTCGATAAAAATGCACATTACCGGGATGAAAGTTCAACTGCTTTTAACTGCTCTTTACTTTGAAATAAAATGTTTTTTGTTGACATATCAACTATAACATTTGTCGTTGAAAATATATCTTTTCAAATTGAAAATAAATTCAAATCCTTTGTTGAATGTTGAACTAGTTTCTTAAGAGACCACTTTTTTTAAACTCATAATTTTAGTAGATAATTCGTTTTTGTTTTGTTACATATTATTGTTTTTATACTAAAAAATTAATTATTTTGTTGAAAATTCGACAGAATGGTTGTAAATTAACTTTTTTATTGAAAATTCAACTGTTTAGTAGAAAATTTATATTTTCGGCTCGAAAATTCAACAATTTGGTATAAAATTCAACAATTTGATACAAAATTAAACTGTTTTATAGAAAATTATTGTTTTTGATTTAAAATTGATTCTTTTCGGCCGAAATATAATCACACCATTTTTGGTTAATCACACACATTTTTCAAAATATTTAGTTAAAATATTTACGTTATTTTTTTTAATTCATATTTTCGTATCGAAAATTCAATTATTTGGTTAAAAATTTCATTAATTTCGTTTAAAGTTGATCATTTTTTTTTGTTAAAAATGAAACTGTAATGTTGAAAATTAATCTGGTTAAGTTGGAGATTCAAAATTTTGTTTGAAAATCCATCCTTTTTCGTTATATTTAACTGTTTTTTATTTAATATTAAAATATTTTTTCGTTTAAATATTAACTATTACATTTTTTGGTAAAAATAAGTATTTCCAGATTCAAAATCCACTGTTTTGTAGAAATCTCCTCTCTTTGGTTTGAAAATTCAACAGTCCCGTAAAAAATTAATTTTCTTCTTATTGAAAATGAATTTTTGAACTGCAAATTTAAATATTCGATTTTTGATTTAAAATTGATATTTTTTAACCAAAAATTCAATAGCTTGTTTGAAAATTCCTGTATATATATATATATATTTTTTTTAAATCGTCTTTTTTTATAGAAAATCGATTTTTTTGGTAAAAAATGTCACTATATGGTTGAAAATTAATCTGGTTCAGTTGAGGATTCAAGTATATTTTTGCCCTTTTTGGTCGTATGCAACTAATTTTTATTTAATATTAATATCTGTTTTATTTAATATTAAAATCTTTTATGGTTTAAATGTCAACTATTACATTTTGAAGTGAAAATTGGTATTTCCAGGTTCAAAATGTCATTGTTTTTGGAGAAACTTTCTCTCCTTAGCTTGAAAATTTATCATTTTGGTAAAAATTTAACTTTTTTGTGGAAAATTTACATAATTTGCTGTAATTTGCTTGAAATTCAACATAATAATAATGTGATAATAATAATAAGATAATGTGTAGCCAATTAGCGAAGAACTTCAAAAATATTTTTGAAAGAAAAGTAAAGAAATAGTGGCATTAGAAAAAATGTGAGAAAATAGTGTATTCAGTGTCAATTTTTACGAAATAGGTCGAAAACCAGGTGTGTTTACAACTCGTAAGCATTTTCAGTTCTCGTATTATATTAAATAATAATGCGCCATTCATATATACGACGTTGGCAATTTTTTTTTTTTTTGCTGTGGGAACATATTTCTTTTCCGCACGGTCCCACGCGTTCCAAGATGAGCGGCGACTTTGACCCAGACCTTGGCGTTGTATTATCCTTTTTTCTACTCGTGAGCCGCGTGATCCCATTGCCCTGAATAAATTAATGAAGCCCGATTGTTCTTATCAGTGCTAGGTGAGAAAAGTCAATGAGCGCTAATTAGCAATCTCGACACCTGTGACATTGAACTCACCAAAGAATTTTTCTTTCTTAAACAAATTCTTTTAGGAAACCACTTTTGTTTCTGTCGTCTTTCTTCTTAGCCAATTTACTCCTTATTAATATACACGCCTATTTATACGTTAGTAGTGAAGTAATTACTTTGAAAAATTAAAGTCACTCTCTTGAAACACATAACTTCATTTAGACTCAGGTGCAGCAGAGATTCTCATGTGATGTTTACGGGTGACTCAAGTAATTATAAACTGATATTTTATTGCTGATAAGGAAATCCTGATCTAGAATAATTGCAAAGGATACCTGAGAGTCGCTCTTTAAAAGGAAGCTCAATTAAACAGGGCCGAAAATGTTGCGTTGTTCAACATATTTTGTGTAGTTCGGATTTAAAAATGTGCAATACGAAATAAAAACGTGTACAGAGGATCAAAAAATTTTCAGTGGAAAATTGCCTTTATTTTCTAAGCAAAAACATAACAGAAACCAATACAAATATCCAACTATTTATGGTTGTAACTTAATTATTATTTTTGGTTCAAAAGTTTACTATTATATTTTTGGACGAGAATTCGTCTTTTTTACTTAAAAATGGTATCATTTGGTTGAAACTTCAACTATTTTGGTTGAAAATCCAACTGTTTTGTAGAAAGTTCGACCTTTTGGTTTGGAAAATTCCGATTTTTTGGTGGAAAATTTATCTAATTGGTTGAAAATGAACTATTTTATAGAAAATTCGTCCTTTTGATTTAAAAATGTATTTTCTTTGCTAGAAATGTAGTATTTTTTGCTTGAAAATAGAACTGTCTGGTTGAAAATTAATCTTTCTTGTTACAGAATTTAACTGCATATTTTAATTTAAATGATTCTTTTTGAATGAATTTAACTATTTTTAATTTTAAATTAAAAACTTGTTTCTTTGTTGTTGAAATTTCAGCTACTAAATTTTTTGTTAAGAATTCATATTTTGGGTTAAAAATTCTTCTTTTTGAATGAAAATGTAACTATTTCGTTGGAAATTATTTTTTCTTTGGTTGACGATTCATATCTTGAAAATTCCATTCTTTTTTTCTTTTCTTGAATAAAGGAGCTGAGTTTTCTGAAAAAACCTCTCTCTTATAATTCTTATTTTTCGGATGAAAATCGAATTGTTTAAACAATTCGGTTGACAATTTTTTGCTTTCTTGACTGAAAAATTTCTTTTTGTTGAAATTTCAACAATTTTGATTAAAAATTTATGTTTGTTTGTTAAAATCCAACTGACTGGTTTAAAAATGAATTATCTTGATAGAAGATTCAATTTTCCAGTTGAAAATGTACTGTTTCGTTAAAATCTTTTTTTGTTGAAAGTGGAACTACTTTGTTATAAATTCATCACTTCAGTTAAAAATTAATCTCTTTGGTTAAAAATGTAACTATTTTTTGGAAATTCTTTTTTTTTGTGGTTGAAGATTTATCATTGTAATTGAAAGCTTTTTTTTGTAAATATTGCTTTTTTAAACTGAAAATGTATCTATTATAGATAAAGATTCTTTTTTTTTGTGGCTGAAAATTAATTTTTTAACTGAATATTTATCTAGTCCAGTTACATATTTCATTATTTTCGTTGAAAATTAATTTCTTTCTTTGAAAATAATGTAAAAATTTTTTGTTTGTTTGTCAATTTAACTTTTTTGTAGACTTTTTAAATTAAAAATGAATTTAAGAAGTGAATATGTAACTAATCCTTTGGTGGTTGAAAAGCTGTCTGTTTAATTTGAAAATATAAATCATTATGTTGAAAATTGATTTATTTTAGAGAAAAATTCGATATTTTTTGGTAGAAAATTGATTCCTTTGGTGGAAATTTTAGCTATTTTGTTTAGAATTCGTTTTTCTTTGTTGAAAGGTAATTGCTTTAAATGAAAATGCAACTATTCCATTTTTTGTTGAAATATATATTTTTAGTTGAACTCATATATTTTGTCGAAACTTCGTCTTTTTATGTTGTTGTAGGAAATGCTATATTTTTACTTTAAATGTTAGGAATTTAAAGCTGAAGAGAGGGGTGAATATATAAGTATATTTTATGCATTATGAGGTTTTTTTTGTATTCGCGGCATATTAGGCTTTAACTTTTGATAACTTTAAAATCCAACATAATTATGCAAAAAAAAAAATAATTGATAGGAAATGTCCAATTTGCAAGACATAATTCCACTATTTTTGCACCATAATGATACCAAATTTTATAGGCAAATTGACTGTGCAAGAAGTGATACAATACCGCATATTCACAGAAAAAAACGAAAGATAAAGTTTACATCGATTTTAGGTGAAAGATTCAACGCAACAAAAATTAACCTCTTCGGATAAACTTTACATGAATCGAAGATAATTTTCGGTTTTTAACCTTGCCTGGATAATCTTTCGCCTTTGAATCGCTCCATTTTTATTCGAGATGTAGCGAGGATTGCGAAGCCAGCGCTATCTATCGTCGTTTAACTTCATTAACTCGGAGAGAACCGGGGATTCCCATCTGTCAGTTGTTTTTTGCGCTATTTGCTAAATGGTGTTAAGTAAGTTTTAATTCCTCTACAATAGTCTAATTTATTTCGGAAGAAATATATCAGTAAGTACAAATTTTTTCGTGTTTTCTGTTACTGATTCTACATGTTTTACCGAAATTTGCTCACTTCCGCGTCACGCAGTAGACGAGATCAGAATTATTCTCCTAACCTCGGTGAAACTGTTGCCGAAATATTTTTCATTTTTAACCGTTTCAAGTCTTACCTGCAATACATTTTAACTTTTGTTTTTTCTGTGTCGTTTTAAATTTGGTGTCCCGATTTATAACTCGAATTAACTCATACATTGCCCGTTTCCCATTGCTGTTAAGGCCGCCGTAGCAGACGACAGCTTTTATTCCATCGCAGGAAGGATAAACTTTCGCCAAATAGCATGTAAATTTTAACTGCGGAAAATTTTACATGCAACAAAATTTAACTTCAGTTTTTTCTGTGCTGAGATCAGGGAGTTTATGGAATGATGTAATTTGACCTAGAAATTAACATTCAGAAATACAAAGTAATTACATTCACGACAAATCTAGAATGGATTTGGTTTAGCTATAAACTAGATGCAGAACTGAGTGTATAGCATCATTGTCCTAGGATTAAATTGCGATCAACACTTAAGATATAAAGAGTACCAAGAAACTATTTTAAAAGCAGCGAACCGTGTTCTGTAATCTGGAGCCCTCATTTGAAATGTGATTCCTTGAAAGAGTTCAAAAAATATATTTTTAAAATGCTAATGTTCACTACTCAAGAAAGACATGATCTTTTTGCGTAAGATATGAAGATTCTGAGATAGTGTATCTAAAAGCAAACAAAAAATCCAGCGATTTATTATTCACTGATCTATAAACTACAGTCTGTCAAGTTAAAGCGTGGGTGGCTTTACTCGCAGTCGGTAAGGTGTATCGACATGATTTTGGTGTCAAAATATTAAGAAGAGCTCCCTC
>NC_046665.1:88017925-88045128 GCF_010883055.1 Belonocnema kinseyi
GAGGGAGCTCTTCTTAATATTTTGACACCAAAATCATGTCGATACACCTTACCGACTGCGAGTAAAGCCACCCACGCTTTAACTTGACAGACTGTATGTCGGGATTTGAAGGGCATATGCCATAAGTACCTACATTATTAGAGCCACTGAATAATAATTAGATCAAAAATATGTTGTAAGAAGCTTTGTATAAAAATTATGACCCTGTAACTGGTTTTCTTTTGGGTTTAAAAAAAGAAGATTAAATTCAAATTAAAATATTCGGAGGGCAGACGATACATTCTGGATGTCTTGAGTAGCACTTATAATTCGTATCATAATCAAGAAGCATTCTACTAGACAAATCCCACTGGTTATAAAAATTAATTTTTATTTCAGAAATAATAAAATATTTTTAAATTAAACAAGTTTTAATTATTATAATCATGAATGAGGTGTGAAAAGAATTTCGATATATCATTTTCGATAAGCTATCTTTGATGAAAGGTGTGACACTGCGTCCTCAAAAGGACGGGCAGAGAAGAGAAGTGTGGAAAAGGTCAGGCAGTTTCGTAACGGAACCTTGGCTATAACTCCTGTGAAACCTTTGCAATAGTTAACACATGCGGTTTTTTTCAAGTTAGAACAATCCCCTTTTTTCTCAGATATAAGATCTTGACTCTTTGTCGTCGAGTCTCGAGATTCAAAAAGCAGATACCAAATGACAACCAAACTTCGGGGAAAGGCGATACGTTTGGAAAAGCAGTACATTTTAGTAATTATAAATTTATTTACTGATATAATAAAATAAAAACGAAAGAAATGCATAAGAGGCTTAATCTAATAGATAAAAAAGTGTGGTAAAATTAATAAGATTTGAAATCTGTGCAGCCCACCATCTGTTTGGGAACACTGCCTCTTGAGTTGGTGGAAGCATCATGTCAAAGTGAATATTGTATCACACTCTTATGCATTTAACTCTCGCCTCCAGTGATCTCGAATTCCACGCGATAAAAACATCATCCTGCTTACCCTCTCTCTCTGATAAAATATATTTTCGCTGGTTATACATTAGCAGGGATCGTATAATACTAGGATCAAACAAGTAAACTTTTACTAATCACGTATAAAAAAAGTTCCTAATTTCAGATTCAGAATTTTTAATATTTAAAGAAAGAACTCTTCTTTCTCTTAGAGAGAGATATCTTTAATTTTAAAATTGATCGATTCCCTCATACATATAAACCGACAAAACACCGGAAGTGGCATTCTTATCCGATGGTGCCAATGACTTACAGCTTGATTGGAACGTGAGATAATGGATAGCTTGCTCATCATCGACTACATTTTGTCGACAAAAATGAACATTTTTTCTAAATTTTTATTATCTCACAATTACTTAATAGTTATATCACTACTCATGTATTATCAACTCGGAATATTCTTGAGACGTCTGACCTTTTATAATTCAATGCATTTAATACAACTATGAAGATTTTTTTTAAGAATCTGATATTCAAGTGGTTCTTGTTCAATTATCATTCTTAACGTACTTATTATATTTACTATATAATAGCTTATTGTCTGAATATAAAATTACTTGTTACCATCTTCGACATTTAATAAACTATTATTGACTATTGTTCTCTGTTTCTGAATTGTGTGTCATTAGTGCATTAATTAGAAATGCAGAGCTAAAAGATACATCCAATTTTTCGAAAGACTAACAAAAATCAGCACGCACAAAACTATTGTGAGCATCTGATATAGTTAAATTTCCAATATGTATGTCATTTTTGCAAACTCGCAAAAAGTTTCTCCTGAATATGATCTTTTTAGTTATAAATAGTATTATTTGATTGAAAATTTAACAAACTTCTTAAAAAGATATATTTTCTGGTTGCAAATTCAACTGTTTTATTAAAAATTCGTCTTCTTGGGTGAAAAATTTAAATATTTGCGTAGAACATTAACCTTGTGTTAAAAATGCATATTTTGTTGCTGATAAGTCAACGGAAATCTTGAGATGAAAAACTATTTTTTCCTAAAAATTTGTATTTTTTAATTAAAAGTTCATATTTTTCAGTAGAAATATTGCATCTTTCTTGGACAAAAATGGAACTGCTTCGTTGAAAATAACTATCTTGTTAAAGAGTGATACTTTTTTATTAATAATTCAACTATTTAGAATAAAATTAACTTATTGTTTACAATTATTATTTTGATGTTGGAAAATGAACTGGAATCTTCTTTGGATACAAATTTAACGATTTTTTTTTAATTCATCTGTTTTAGAAGAAATGTAATATTTTTAAAATGAAAATTCAACTGTTTTGTTAAAAATCCCACAATTTTGTTTATCATACTTTTTGATTGAAAATTCTGCTGTTTTGGTGAAAATTTAACTATTTTGTAGGAAATCTACTTTCTGTTTAAATGTAATATTTTGGTTTGAAAAAGAGGACTAAAATCTTCGCTAGATGAAAATTCAACTATTAAAACAAAATTATTGAAAATTCATCAGTTTCAGGTGAAATTTCGTATTTCTTGGATCAAAATACAACAGTTCGGTTGAAAATCAAATTATTTGAAAAAAAGTCATACTCTTTGGTTTAAAATTCTGTTTTTTATTGTTGAAAATTTAACTATTTCGTAAAAACAATATTATTTGTTTAAAATTTACATTTTGGTGTTGAAAAATGAACTAAAATACTTTCTGGATGAAAGTTCAACTTATATAAAAAAAAAACTATTTCGCTACAAAATATATCATTTTGGTTGCAAAAATTCGTCTGATTGGATTGAAAATTCAATTTTCTGTGGTAGAAACTTATTTTCTGTTAAAAAATTTAGATTTTGATCTTGAACAGTCAACTGTAATCTTTTTCAATAAAAAGTTCAATTACTTTAATGAAAATTTATCTTTTAGATTCAAAAGCTCATATTTTTTAAGTATAAATTTCATTTTTTTCATGAAAATGCAACTTTTTGGTTAAAAATGGTTTTTTTTGCTTAAGTACTCAATTAAATATTTTTCTTGTAAAATTAAATTGAATCACTTTGTTAAGAAATAATTTTTTTTTTAAAGATTTATATTTTTAGTTAAAAATTCATCTCTGGTCGAAGGTTTAACTATTTCGTTAAAAAATTTATCTTTTTTAATGTAAATTTTTATCATCTGGGTGAAAGTTAAAGTACATTGTTAAACATTTATTTTTTATATTGAAGACTTATGTCTTTGGTTGAAAATGTAACTTTTTAGTAGAAAAGCCTGTTTTTTCTGGTTTTAAATTTAATTCTTTAACTAAAAATGTAACTTCCACTTTTTTTTAGATCGATCTTTTTTAGTTGAAAATTCTCCTTTTTTGGTCATAAAATAATTTTCTTGGTTTGAAATTTCATTTTTGTTGGGTAAAAATGCATTAGTTTCGTGGAAAATTATTGCTTGCTGAAAACTCATATTTTTTGTTAAAAATTCAATTTTTTTACAGAAGATTCGTATTTTTAAATGAAGGGTCAATAATTTAATTAGATAAACTTTTCTTTCTTTCTTAAAATTCATCTACTTTGATTGAAATATAAACTATGACTCTCTTTTGCTGGGAATTTGTCTTTTTAGTTTGAAAATTCAAATATATTGTTAGAAAGCCATCTTTTATAGTAGAAAAATCATTTTTTTGTCCAAAATCAATTATAAATTTGAAAATTTAAAATTTTTATATGAAACACTGTTTTATTACGTTTATAAAAGATTCTATGTTAAAAGTATTACTAGATAGCAAATTTAGCTAAAACAGCTAGAAATCTAGCTGACACAGCTACATTTTTTTGGAAGACGAAATCCAGCTAAAGGGTTAGCAGGGACAGCTAAACCATTTTTTTCAGTGTGAAGTTCTCGGACATTCTGCCTAATTCTACTAGCAATAAGCAGCAAAACATTTATAGAAAATAAACAATACGTACAATAAGAATGGGAGGGTCAAAATATTTTGTTACAGTTTGTTACAGGGGGAGGTGGGGATAGATGGCCTAGAATCCGTTAAGTAACTTAAGTAACTTGCAATAATTATTGCAGGTTCACTTTTTCGTCAAAATTAACCAATAACTATATTCACACGATCTAATCAGTAATAAAAAATAACCATACAGATAAAAAAAAACGATCAGTCGAGATTTCCGTTACATTCTTCTTTTAAGATTGGATATCACTAGATATAGAAGACGAAACATGAAAAACAGAAAAAACAAAACCATCATGAGTGTCTTATCTGATATAATAATTTTTATACCAATTCATACGCCAGATTTATCGATCGCGTGGCAGCGCGTGAATCATCGAGGGCAGGAGGTAGGCCTAGACCTCCTCCGACTTTACGATATACACAGTACACACTCTCGTACGGATTTTACATGTGCCTGCCCTCCCACGCAATCAGATTCAGCGGCCATTTATTCATTCACCACGATTCGACGAACGGAAGAAGTTGTGGTCGGAAACGAATGCCTGAGGAAATTACTTTCAGTGAGAAAAAAGGACAAAACCTACGATTGATATCACTATTGTAATTTGCATAAGAAATTATATTTTTTCTCACCTACGCTATATAAGCCCGTTAGAATAATAAGCAGGCGCAGGCGGGAGATATTGACTCCAGATGACAGTTTTTATTTTTGCTACCTCAACGAGTTTTTAATTTTATACAGCACAGTAAATCTCGGGATATTAAAAAGTTGAATACCATTCCGATTATTGACTTCTCAGATCAAAAGGATCCACTTTTGCGGGTCCAACATTAATTTTTGCACAACTTCAATCATCTGTAGAGTGTAGAGTCACCAGAGAAAAAACTAGGGAATAAATTTTGTTTCAGGTCATTTTCTTACAAAATCATTTTCAACTTCAGATATGTTTGATCTCTGGATCAATATGAAAACAGAAAAAAACTTGAATTGCTTTCAATAATATGGTTGAAGTTATGAAAGTTCAAATGAACGAGTTTTTTTACTGAACACTTTGCAAATCAGGAAAAGTGCATTTGAACGTTCGGAACTTCAGGCACATCTTTCAATATGAACCAATCACGGTTCAATTTTGTTCCAGTACATTTTGTCGCAGTTTCTTTATCCAAAATGAAACCAATTTTTGGGCGATGGTGTATACTGTGTCTACTAATTTCCGCCCACAAGATTATCGGTTATTTTCTGGTATTTTCCAGTTTTAAATATTAAATCTTCTTTTACTAGAAAACACGAATAAAACGCACTTAACATAATGTTTTCCTATGTGTAATTTGATGTATTGTGATATCTTATTATACTTTAAAAAAATAAAATGTTCGTTGTTTATGGTGTCGAGTAAAAATGAATACAATTAAATTACAATTGCTTCCGACATTTCGGTACTCGAAGATGGCCCTCTTCAGTTAATTATTCATACATTTTTTACACATAATATCAGAAAGATAATACAATTTCAATGTCTTGATTATCTGCACATATTTCTTTAACATGAAATTTTTTATAAACATAGCTTTGGTTAACTATTTTTGGTAATGTAATTAGTCAATTATTTTCAGACAGAATTTTTACAGTCTTTGGTATTAGGGTAGAATTAATTATTGAAGAGTGATTACAAAAAACTATTTCTAATCGTTTATAATGAAAGATTCATTATAATTGCATGTGGTTATAACATGGTTAATGTAAAATTCACTTAGTATTGAAATAAATCATATTTATAATGGTTTTTTGTAATAACACTTCAATAACTAATCAATAATCAATCTCTAATACCAAGGAAATTAAAAACAATATTTATATTTTGTTTAATTTTTTAGAAAATATTTTAAATATTTTCAAAATCTACTAATCGCTCACACTTACTCGAACTTTATCAACAATTAACTAATCTTCAAAAATCGAAAAATGTTGTTTCAAATTGTTATATTCTTTTTCGAAATTTCAGGAAATCATTTGAAATGTTTTAAAGACTTTTTCAATTTTCTCTTAGAATTTATTTTTCAAAATAAAACATTAAATGAAATTTTTCCATAAGCTGAATATTCAATAAAAAAAAATTATATTTTAGCCAGTTGCATTTTTAACGAAAAAGATTACCTTTTCTCAACAAAAATACAAATTTTCAACGAAATAGTTACATTTTCAACCGAAGGGATGAATTTTCAAGTAAAATTATAAATCTTCATCTAAAAAAATGAATTATAACACAGTATAGTTCAACTTTTAACTAAGTAGTCGAATTTTTAATCTAAAAATATGATTTGTTAAACAAATAAATTATTTTTAACCAAGCAATTGAACTTTCTACCAACAAAATTAATTTGCAGTTAAAAGAATAACTTTAAAACAAACCAAAACGAATTTTCAACTAAAAATATAATTTTTCAATCACATAGTTGTATTTTTAACAACAAAAAAACATCAATATCCAACAGAAATAGGGAAGCTAAATTTTCTACTAGAAAAATATCAATTTTCAATTAAGAAAAAATCAACTTTAATTTCTTTGTTTTTGATAATTCGACCATTTGGATTAAAATGCATCTTCGAAGATTGAAAATTCAATTATTTTTTTAAAAATTCGTCCTTATAGAGTGAAAATTCATTTTTAATGGTAGCAAAGTCATCTTTATAGTTTGAAAATTCGTCTTTTTGCCTTGAAAATAGAATTTGTTATTAAAAATGTAACTGTTTTCGAAAAAATCTACTTTTTGTCTTTAAATATAAACTGTTTGGTTAAACGTTAACTATTTAGTTGAAAATTCTTTTTTTTTTACTTGAAAGTTTGACTGTTTGATTGTAAATTCAACTGTTTTGTTCAAAAATAATTTTTTTGTTGAACATGCATGTAAATCATGCGCACTGTTTTTTGAAACTCAAATTTGGATTTTTCGAGATCTTTTTTTTTTTATAAAAAATGTTATGTAAGGTTTTACATTTATAAATAAAATATACAGTAAAAAATTTCATATAAATTTTATGTATAAATGCGTATACAAATAATCCAAATTTTTTATGACAAGAAAAAACATCTCGAAAAATAGAAATTTGAATTTGCTAAAAAAGAGCTCTATCTATGTAGTCCATTCTTAGCTTAAAATATCTGGGCAATATCTGACAACTGAATCCTGCAAAGAGTTTTTGTTGAGTAATAATTATTAATAACACAAAAGTTTAAAGAAACTATGTTACTACGTATTTTATATATTATAGCGTACAGATAATTAAAATGTTGTATGAAAAATAATCTTAGAAAAACCAAGTTTGAATTTTCAAAGTAAGACGCTCGATTGTTTTTTTTCGTTTTTCATTTAAAATATTCGGGCAAAATCAGAGAATTAAATGCTGAAAAGAACTGGCGTCGAGTAAGAAGTTTAAGTTGAAGTTGATTGAGGCTCACCGTGTGCAGTTGCCAGACTCATCTGTCAGTGAAGACACAGATTTGACTTCAGAGAATAAAAATAATTATAAAAAATTTCAGAGTTAGCCTTTTTTTCCAAAAATAGAAAATAAATTTTGTGGGTAACACCTACTCTGGCTTATAGCTATAATTAAGTTTAAAATGATAATTAAAAGTTACAGCTTGATATCCTGGATTTCGCACATTGAATATTTCACATTTTCAGCATGAATGATAAGCTATCGGAAATTGAAAACTGACACAAAGCCTTTCACGAGATTTCGATATTCGAATAAATGCGTCTATAAAAAAAAACATGAGCTCTTGCACTATTTAACATTTTTTAAATAAAGAATGGCTCGTAATATATCAGGGTGGCTGAAAAAATTCATTTTCAAAAACTCCTCGACTTTTTTGGTTGAGCGTTGAACAACAAAAAATTTACATTTTTATGCAAAAAGGAAGAAATTTTGGCTAAAAACAATTCATTTTTAAACCAAGAAGACGAACTTTTACAAATATAGTTGAATTTTCAACACTAAAACATAAATTTTCAACCAAATAATAAAATTTCGAAGTAAAAATATAATCGTCAGTAGGCAAGCAACTGTAAAAAAATGAAATAGAAATGCAAGACTTCCTTTTTCGAAATTCCCTATTTTGTCTTTAAGCAATTTTTCATTTTTCCTTACTATTAATATTCAAGGTTGAGAATATTAATCTTGTAAAAATTGGTTTCAAAATTTCTGACTTTCCCTGACTAATCAAAATTAAAATCTATATACGCAAAAAAATGTGTCTTATAGAATTTGTTGTTTATATTATGAAAACCGAACCGATGTGAAGGCATCATGGAACAAAAAAATCTACTCAACATCGAATTTAAAAAATTTATATTCTGAATTGCTGCATCGCGAGACATGCGTCGCTGGCCGATTCGACTGGGACTTCACAGGATGAAAAAACATCCAAATCCATTAGATGCGTATTTTTTCTTTTGATCCAATGGACCTTAGTTTCGAAAAATACGCATCTGATGAATTTTCATTCATTTTCATCCTGCAAAGCTTTAGTTGAATTGGCCACACACATCTCGCGACCTCTCCTTGTAAAATCGCTTTGAAAATTTATTTATCGCATTTTTTTTAAGTTGGACACCAATGGTTTCTCAATTTATAGAAATAAGATTTTCATAAATTAAGAAAACCGAATATCCATGTGATAAGATGTGAAAATTTCTCAAATAAAAATACAATCCTTTATGTCATAGTTATCTTTTGTCAATGAGGGAAGTAATCTGCTGGTATCGATAGACATATTTCGACTTGAATATTTAGGAATTTAAAGCGTTTTATATTGTATTCAACATGGTGCCAACATTATTTTTATTCGTGTACAAGAATTTATTCCCCTATTTTTCGAAAAAAGTCACTCTACTTTCCCTTTTTTGAGATAATTTTTATCTGTAAAGTGTGGCTTCGTATTTTTCTGAATTACAGAATGTCAAGTAGGCGGTCGAAGATTTAATCTCGTATTACTTCTCCTGCGTTAGTCACCATTTATTTATCGCAATTTCGTAATGAAAGATATTTCAAAGTGACCACGATGCTCACTCATGCTGGTTATAAAAGGCGATTACATGAGTGTATTACAAGTTTTCACTGAACTCATTGCCTGATCGTGTAGTAATATTGACCATTAAAGGTGTTCAGTGACTGTTCACTTTATGCCAACCAGCCATGACAGAAACGAGACTGTAATTTCATTCCGATTAAGTTCATGCATTCATCGTTGTTTAAAACTGAATTGTCCGGAACCATAAGAGGCTAACTCTTATTCGGAAAATTTTTCAGGAGAACCGAAAAACTGTTTATCGAGTACGGATTGGGATAGCCTTTTGAGGAACATTGTTATTTTATTAGAAATAGTAAGATTCAATTTTTCTCTTTCTGGAAAAAGCACGACACGTCAATTTGAAAAAATCATAAAGTAAAGAGTAAATCTTTTTGTCTATTGCACGAGTAAATATTTCGTATGAATACTCAGCAATCACATAACATTCAATCGTGCTCTTGATTTAGATTTGTGTAGGATTTATTCTTGATTTCATGATTTTTACCAATTTTTAGGAACAGTTTTCTAGAATTGGAAAAAACTTGAACTCAGTATTTCTACATTTTTATTTTGCTAAAAAAAATTTTTTAGTTTTATTTTCTGAGTTAAAAATTCGTATTTTTGACTTAAAATGTACATTTTTTGTAGAAAATTCCTCTTTTTGGTTTGCAAGTTCATCTCTTTGGATATTAATATAATCATTTTTGGTTCAAAATGGAATTGTTTGGTTTTAAATTAATCTGTTTCGATTGAGCATTGTTCAACGACTTTGTTAACAATTCATCTTTGGATAGATTTTTTTTATAAATCTCCAATTCTTTAACTAACAATGTAACTTTTCCATTTTTGGTTAAAAATTGATCGTTTTTTTTTTTTTTTTTAATTAAACTGTTTGGTGGTATTTGGTCTTTTTTGGTTAAAATATCATCATTTACGCTGTTCCTTGAGATTTTTTTTTTAGATTGAAAATTTAATTACTTCGTTGTACGTTTTTGTTAGAAATTCATTTTTCTCGTTGAAGATTCAAATTTTTTGTTAAAAATTCTTCTCCTTCATTAATAATTAAACTATTATGTTAAAAACATTATTTTTAAAGCTTAAAATGTAACTATTTAATCTAAAGATTCATCTTTTTAGTTGAAAAGACATTAATTTTTTAGAAATTTCATCTTTTAGAATAAAAACTCAACAATTTTTGTTAAAAGTTAATTTTTTTTGCTGAAAACCCTATTATATATTTCTGTGAGAATTCATCTTTCTTGGTTAAGAATTAAACTCTCGATGAAGAGCAATTTTTTAATTGAATTTAACTGTTCTTTATCTAAAATGAAAAGAAGATTTTTTCGTTAAATTAACAGAATTAAATTAAGAGTTCTTTCTTTTACATAAAGATTCATTATTTTAATTGTAAATTCACCTTTTGGTTGAAAATCCTTTTTTTACTGAAAGTTTAGGTACTCCAGTCTTGGTTGAAAATTTACCATTTTAGTTGAAATTTAAACTATTTAAATGAAAAATGATCGTTTTGAGATAAAAATTCAACTTCTTGGCCGAAAATTCAACTTTTTTTTTTGAAAATTCATGTATTTTGTTGAAAACTCGTCTCTTTTGTCAAAAATTAATTCCCTTGATTAATGATACACTATTTTATTTGAAAATTAGCCTGTTGGTTTGAAAATTGAACTATTTTGATGAAAATTAGTTTCTTTTTGTTGTTGAAAATTAATTGTTTGAACTGAAAATTTGACTGTTCTAATTGAAGATCCATCATTTTAGCTGAAAATTCATCTTTTGTTGTAAATTTAACTTTTTTAAATTCAACCAAAAACAGCTAATTTTTTAAGCCAAAGAAACGAATTTTTTCAAACAGTTACATTTTCAACCCAAAAAGTTTAATTTCCCCAACAGAAAAATCTATTGTAAGCCAAGAAAGATAACTTTCCTACCAAAAGACGTATTTACAGCCAGTCGAATTATACGAAAAAAACAAATTTTTAACGAAATAACTGAATCTTGAATTTCCGACAAAAAAGTTCAATTTTCACTTAAAGAGGTGAATCATAGAAAAATGAATTTTTTTAAAAGTCGTTCAAGTTTCAACCAAGTAGTTGAGCTTTCAACCAACCAGATCAATTTTCAACCTAACAGTTCAGTTTTAACTGAAAATGTGGTTTTTCTACCAAAAAGCATCCATTTTTGACAAAATTGTTAAATCTTTAAGCCAAAATGGCACTATCTATAAAACTGTTAAATTTTCAACTCAAAAATTGTAATGCTTATCAAAAAGTTAATTTGATATACAATAGTTAAATTTTCATACAAATAGAATAACTTTGAACCAAATAGTTAATTTTTCATTGAAAAATATGATTTTTAAACAACAAAATTAATTTTCAACACTAGTTGAATTTCCTCCCAATTTGTCTCAATTAGGATGAGTTTGTAACTAGTGAAGTTAAATTTTAAATTGAATATATCAATTTTTTACAAAAAAATGTAATAGTCACTTTTTATTTTTAAAACTAGTTGTCAATTTGGAAAAAAATATTTTCGACAAAATAGTTTAATTTTCAACGAAAAATATAAATTTTCATCAAAAAGTGACATAAAAAAATGAGCTTTCAACAAAATAGTTCAACAGTCAACCCAAAAGATATTTTTTTAACCAAGAAGATTACAATTTTTTAAATAGAATAGTTACACTTCCAAGTAAACAAATGAATCTTTAACGACAAGAAATGCATTTTCAATAAAATCATTCAACTTTTAAACTAATACTTTTAACTTTTAACAAAATAGTTGCTTTTTTAGCAGAATAATACAATTTCCGACCAAATATTAGAACTTTTAACTAAACAAGATGATTTCTTAAGGAAAATATATAATAGGAGACTTTTTATTGTATTATTTTAATTATCTCATTTATTTTTAGTAGAATTCTTTATAAAATTGGGAAAAGAGGAGCATCATTCGCACAATTTGCAAACTTTGTTACAAATTTATCATTATAAAACCTACTTAATACTATCTAAGTTAGTAACATTACTTCCACTGCCCCCTCCCCTCTTAGTTAATAAACGTAGTTTTTGTGACCCCCCCCCCCTCTAAATTGGTAACATTCATTATGTACGGCCGCTGACAGTATTATTTTAATGAATAAATTATCACCTACAAAACTTTATTTCTAGCCAGCGAAATATACTTGAAAACCAGTTTAAAAAATATGTTTAAATTTGTATATATTTGCCCCAATTATTTTTCATATTAGTTTTCACCTCACAAAATATCACAATTTTACTAAACATATTGCGTGACAATAAAAACAAATTTAATATCAGGTTTGCTTGGATGACCATATGGCTATCATGTGACAGAGAGGAGACACATTTTCTGTTACACACGTGCGAGTCAGAATAGGTCTTGCTCAAGAATAGAATTTATTATCAATTCGATAGAGCGTGTGCTAATTGGAATAAAATGAACACAATAGTAAATTAATTCCCCTCCAAAGCCTCCACTGGATAGTTAATCTACTTCGCATATCCATTAAAAAATTATTTTCAGTATGATATTCTTCTAGACTTGACGCTTTTCCCCGCTTTTTTGGTTCAGAAACCACCTCTTTTGGTTAAAACTTTTACTGTTTGGTAGAAAATTTAACTATGCTAATAAAGATTCGACTGTTTTGTTAAAAAGTAATTTTTTTTGTTGGTCGAAAACCCAACCGTTTTTTTTTAACATTCATCTTTTCTTGGAAGGAAAATTCGTCATTTCCTCCGGTTTATATATTGAAGTTGTATGTAATTAGTATGTAAACTTGAGGCTTCTTCTTTACGAAGCTCGGTGTCTATTTATGGAGGAAAGCGAAAACGGAACATTTCCAGGAGGCCAACTGCCCCTTATCATATTTATAACCCAAACCGTTCATTTTCGTTTTCAATTTCGTTTGCTTAACATCGTCAATCTTAAACATCCGGTAAAAGACGCTTACAAAAGAACTTGGAATACCAAAATTTAGAAGGTTTGCGATTAAAGTTTCAAGTACATTTTTGCGCACTACCAAGAACAAAGTGTTTTTCGATTTTTTTCAAACTACGGTAAATTTGGGTGAAAAATGGGGATTACTTTTTGGGACATTTACGTATGCATGTAATAAAATTGAATTGCATTAAAACCAAAACAAATAAATTTTGCAGCTAAAGAGAAAGGAAATTTAGCCCAATTTACGAAGCATAACCATCTTAAAAACAGATTTTGCTTTTATTTTACTTTTTATTAAAAATTTTAATTTCGAATATCTCAAAAAACGTATTCTCAAATTTTCGTCAAATGTATATTTAAAGAAAGCTTAGAATTTATTTATTTTTTCAACTAGACTGTAGAATTTTTGAAATAAAAAATATTAATTTTTAACAAAATTGTGTGTAGCTAAATTTTCATTTAGGGAAATAAATTTTCAATAAAAAAAAGTTTCTAAAAGAATTGTATTTTCAACCAAACACCCGCGTTTTCAGCAACAACAAAAAAAGAAAAAAGACGAACCTAGAAGATTAATTTTCAATAAAAAGAAGAATTTTTAATAAAATACATCCAATTTTAACCAAATAGTTCAATTTGCAATCAAGAAAATTAATATTATACCATGAAAGAAGAGTTTTGAACATATCTCAATGTTTATATTACAAAAATCAATTTTTAACCAAAAATGAAGACGTTAATTGTTTATTTAATAGAATGACGGTTTAATTTTGCACCACATAGTTTAATGTTATACCAAATTGTTGAATTTTCTAGCAAAAAAAAAAATTGTTTAAAAAAACAGTCGAAATTTCAAACCAAGAATAAGAATTTTCGAAAAAAAAGTTCATTTTCAAACAATCAGTTGATCATTCAATCAAATTCTTAAATTTGCAGGTAAAATATTAATTTTTATAAAGAAGAAAACGAATTTTCAACACAAAAGTTAATTTTCTACTAATAAATACGAATTTTCAACAAAACATATAAATTTTTAATCAAACAGTTGAATTTTCGACCAAGAAGATTACTTTTCTACCAAAAAGACGAATTTTCAACAAATTATGTGCATCAATTATCAACCAAAAACGGTGTATTTAAATTTTCAACCAAAGTGTTGAATTTTCAAGCGCACAACGAATGTTCTAGAAAGCATTTGAATTTTAAGAGATTTCAATGAATTTATTATTTTGCAGGGTTTCAAAGATTAGAAGATTTTAAAATATTTTTTGCAAATTTATTTGGCATTCGCCTTCAATTCGTATTAATTTATCCTAAAATCTTTTAAATTCTTCTAAATTCATTCAATTTGACTCAATTCAATGGATTTAATAGAAATTCGGTTTAATTCATCCTGATGATTTTTTAACCTACCTTACATTCGTAGGCATTTCATCACATTCTTTTGAATGCCCTTTTAATTGTTCTAAGCAATCTAAATTAATTTCAAACTTTCTGAATTCAATGAATTTTTTCATAATTTTGAATAGTTCTTAACTTGATTGCTTCTTAAATTCAGCTTATTTTTTATGAATTTAGTCGAGTTCTTTTCATTTTCCTTAAATTCCTCTAGGTTAATTCAAATTTTAATGGAATAAATGGATTTTTTTAGATTAAAAAAAAAATTGAAATTTATTTGAATTGCTTTGTAGTGATTTAATGAATTCCACTTAATTCGATGGATTTCTTTGATTTTCAAAAGTTTTTATTTAATTAAGCCTGAAGTCTTTTAACCTCACCTTGAATTCTTGGGCATTTCATCAAATTCTTTTGAATTCCCTTGAATTTTTCTAGGCTTATTTTAAAATTATAAAATCTAATGAAGTTTGTTCATATTTTTGAATTGTTTTCAATTAATTTGAATTTTTAATTCGCCTTGAATTTTTATGAATTTTGAGTTGTCAACTAATTAGTTAATATCAAGTAATGAAGAAGAAAAGGAATCTGTAAATATTTATCAAGACATACTAATATGAACAGTATTTTTTTTCTTAATTAACTAAAATTAGGTAAAAAATCAGATTTTTTAAATATATATTTGCCTCATATATTTCCGATCCATACTGTTTACTTTTTATCTATATGATAGACTATATTTTATTTATTAAACATTCTTTTTGAGTAAAATATAAATATGTTTGATTTAATTCCTTAAGTTTAAAATCTATTTTATTAGATCCAAAAAGTTAATTTTGCTTGTGTGCTTAATTTGAACCTAGAAAGGTAAGGGTGGTTGCCCGTTGGCTCAATTCGAGTGCGCCCTTAAATTCCAGGCACGTAATGTGTGAAGTAGGGCAATGGCAAGAATCTCAAGAGAACAACTAGACTAGTAAGTTCTAGTCAAGACCATTTAATTTACTGGTAAGATTTTCCATTTTTTATGCCTAGAAAAACTGTATGCGTCTAGTTAGGCCCAAATCTTATACTTTAGTCAGGTTTCAGCTGGGTTATAATGAGGATAAAAGGACCGAAAAGTTCTAGTCAGGAACTGGCCGGGCCTTAGCCAGCATAGCCCAGATATATTTCCTACGATCTGTTATGAAAAGTTAAATTTCAAGTGTCATATTCTTAGCTTAACAGATGCAACGTCATAATAGGATTTCGCAATAACGAAGAAAGTAATAGTGCATGCATCTTCTCCGTAGATATCCATATCTACTGAGCCGTAAGACCTACACCCTACGCTTATAAATGTATGAGTGTATTTCAAAAACACAGTATCTGCGAGGTATTATCTTTCACACATACATTGTAGAGCCTTTAGTTAGAGGTAGCCCAGTGCTAGTTTACCATTGTTCCATCCCGGTTGTAATGATAAAATAACGTCAAGAAACTCGCCACGCCCGCCTTCTTCTCAGCCCATTGTTGCAAAACCGATAAAAGAAATTTATTTGAGATTTATGATCATGCACGGGTTTATTTCGAGCTTCAAATCTCGACACATTTTGCCATAATCCTTAAATAAGGTAATTTTAATTGATGCCAAACAAGGCGAATATTAATCAAAAGATGTACGCAAAATTAATTAGCATAAAAGAAAAAACTGCGGATTTACTGAAGTTGCAGAATGAATCAGAAGAACATGAAGACGTGAGGGGATAGCATTAAAAACTACGGTAGGAAACAAGGGAGGGGGTGGGGGGGTCGTCCGAATTTTTTGCAAGATGGCCCGGCAACATTAAATTTCAATAATAACTTAATAAATTGAAAAATTACTTTCGTATTTAATACTTCACACTTTTTCCCCTATTTCCTTCTTTTCCCATTTTATTAGTTGCAGGAAATTGTTTAGAAGAATAAGGTTTTATTCGGGCAACTTCGCGTTTTTCAAAACACATGTGTTGTTATGAAAAAACAAAAGAAAGTTTAACCGATATTTGGTTAAAGTTTATCCTGTAAAGTTAATTTTTTTGCAGCGAATCTTTCATCGGGAATCGATCTAAAGTTTTATCTTCTGTTTTTTCTGTGAAACTACTTTCATATAGTTGAAAATCAACTTTTTTGGATCAAGATTCATATTTTTGGTTGAAAATTATGTTTTAAGTTGAACGTTGAACTCTTATGTTAAAAATTCGTTTTTCTTTTTGTTAAAGATTCATTTTAGCTGAAAATTCAACTATTTCGTTAACAAGTCATGTATTTTGTTTAAAAGTCGTCCTTTTAGGTAGAAAACTAATCTTCTCGTTTAAAAATTCATCCTTTTTGGTTAAAAATACAATTGTTGCAGTTGAACGTAATTTGGTTTTGTTTAAGGATATAACTGCTTTTTTTTAAATTGATCTTTATTAATTAAATAAAACAGTTTTTTATTTAAAATTAATATCTTTTTTGTTTTAAAAAGCAACTACTTGATTTAAAATTAAACTATTCTTTTTTTTAAATTTATATATATATTTTTTTCAATGAAGATTCATAATATTATTTGGAAATTCATAATTTTGCATCGAAAGTTCAACTATTTTATAGAAAATTCGTCCTTCTTGATTGAAAATTCAACAATTTGGTACAAAATTACCTTTTATTTAAAAATATCATATTTTCTGGTTGAAAATCCAACTGTTTTATAGATAATTCATCTTTTTGGCTTAAAAATTCAACAACTTTGTTGAAAATTCATCATTTTTAGCAAAATATATTTTTTTTGAATGGGAAATTTATCTATTTGGTTAAAAATTCAACTACTTGGTTGAAAGTTGAATCACTTTGTTACAAATTCATTTTGTTATGCGAAAATTTCAGTATTCCATTTTTTTGTTGGAAATACCCTTTATTATTTTGAAGAATCAACTATTTGTTTGAAAATTAATTTTTCTTGAATGAAAATTCATCTGTTTCTTTGAGCATTTCACTATATATCATGTAGAGAATTTAACAATTTTATACAATTTTACCCTTTTTGTATTGAAAAATCATATTTTCAGCTTGAAAAATCAACTATTTTATAGATAATTCGTCTTTATGTCTTCAAAATTAAACAGTTTTGTTGAAAACTCGTCTTTTTTGGTAGAGCATTAATTTTTTAGTGGAAAATTGATCCTTTATAAGTTGTATAACTTCTATTTTATGAAAAATTTGTTTTTTTTTGGTTGAGGATTCAACTACTTGATTAAATATTCGCTTTTTTTAGTTAAATTTAAAACTGGTGGCGCAAATATTTTCAAAACATCTATAATCAAATTACCAATTGCTGACCTTTTCGAGAATGATGACTTCAATGACCCTTTTAAAAATGATATAACTTCCATCAGTTTAATTACCCTTTTTACCAAGTGTGTTAGCAACTGTTAAGATAAAAATGTATTAATTTTTGTTGAAAAATAGCTTTTTGAGTTGAAAGTTCATTTAGTTTGTAGTTCTAAATACAATAATCTTTTGTAAAAATTGTGTCATTAAGTAGATAAAATATCCAAGTGGGAAAAGCGAAAAATAGGTTCTTTGGAAAAAAGTCTTTATTAAAATTGATTTCTTTTAGAGGTCCTTCTTTGGAACAAAATATTGGTTGTAATAGAGACCCCAATTTTGTTTGTGATTTTAAATCACTATTTTACAGACTAATGTACTTGAAAAAAAAGGTACTGTAAACAAAAAATTTGCAATTTTAAGGTGTTGGTTTTATTACCTCTTCATTAGCTACGGGCCTACTTTCGAATAAAAAGTAAAAAAATGATGTGTTTGAACACAGCAGCGCCGTTAATTTATTATCAACACGTGCCCCAAAGTTTCCTTTTCAGTAATGCTACAAAGAATAACCCGACACACAAATCACAAGTTCAATTTCAAAGGGGAAAAACACAAAGACATAAAGTCCCCGTGTGCATAAATACCAGCATAGTTTATCTGTCCTGTAGTTACTGACCCTAAAATCCTACGCTGCTATTTCTGATCGTATTCCAGTATCAATAGAACGACACCTGAGAACGGTGTGCGCATCCCGTAACTAACAACAGTTACATTAAAAGGGCTCAAATTATGCGACTTTTTAAACATTTATTGACTTTTTTTCTTTTAAAAATGCAACTTTAAATAAAAACGCGAATCATATACTTTTTAAAATATTTTTCTCAGAAATTCTCTATACGTAATTTCAATTTTAATCCCAATGAAACTTAGAATTGAAATTCAAAACTAGAAAAAATTGTACCATTTTAATTTAGAAAATTAAATATAATTTCTCATCAAAGCTTTATACTTAGAAAATTTAAAACTAACAGCATTTGAAATTGAAAAACTTCTAATTGCATGAATCCGTATTCAAACTTTTAATTTTTTCAAATTGCAAGCTTCAACAGTTGGAAATTTTCAAGACGAAAAAATTTAAGGTGGATGAATTTGAACTTCAATTACAGATTTCAAACTCTTTCCCTTTTTCTCCTTTCTCCCTTTTCTTAATTTTACCCTTTTTCCCTTTTTTCAAGAAGCTTCTCAGAAATTTAATAGAACTCAAGAAGAATATCTCAACATTTTTGGCAGAAGGTTCATTCTTTTTTGTTACAAATCCGACTATCTATTAGGTTGAAAATTTAATTATTTTGTTAAAAAATTAACAATCTGGTCAAAAAGTCATATCTTTTGGTCTAAAATTTAACTGTTTTGTTGAAGATTCCCCTTTTTGGAAACAAAATTCATCCTTTTGGTTTGAAAATTTCTCTTTTATGGTACAAAAGTCAACTTTTTTTTATTACAAATTTATCTTTCTTCGCTGAAAATGAACTTTTCGTCGAAAATTAATTGTATTTTAATAAATCGCCCTTGAAGGATTCATAATTCAACTGTCTTCTAAAGAATTCGTCCTTTTTGTTCAAAATTTCAACTATGTAGTTAAAAATATAAATAATAATATTTCAGATGAAGTTTAATATTTTTTATTTGGAAATTTAAGTTAAATATTCAATCAAATGGTCGAAATACTAAATAAAAACATTAAAGTGCAACCAAAAACAGTTACAGTTTCATCCAAACAGTTCTATTTTTTAGAATATATTTGACTTCTCCACCAAGAAGATAAATCTTCTATTCAAAAAGATGAATGCTCTACAAAACCATTAAATTTTCCAAAAATTAAAGTACGAGTTTTTAACAAAATAGTTGAATTTTTAATAAAATCATTAAAATTTTTTCATAATAATATTTTAAATCATTGGGTCCTATTAAATTCGTTCACATTTAAGCAAAAAAAAACAAGAGTAAGTTTCTTGAAAATAGATGAAAAAAGAATTCTTTAAAAAAGGGAAAGGAGGGGGAAGAGAATTTTATAACATAGTTTGCTATATAGATTCCATATATAGATTCATTAAATTTTGTTAGATAAAATATTAAATGAGATGAATTAAAGTGACTAAAGTCGCTTTTTCTTTAAAAAAAGTGTTTTTTTTTTTTTGGAAAATGACTGAAAAGAGACTCGAAATAAGTGGCTAAAAGAGACCAAAATTATAACATTTTTTTAGTATCAAACTTACGTTTAGTCCGCAATCAAAAAGTGTGAAATGGAAAACATATTTTTGGTTTTTAAGTAAAATATACAGTTTTCTAACCTAACATTTTTAAACTATTAACAATTAACTTTAGTATTTATATAAAATTTTATTCTTTCGCCAAAAAGTTATCAAAATCCCTATTCATATTTTGCAAACTTCACAGTCTTCTCATTTTCCCCCTTAAATGCGAATATAATTATTAGAACCCAATAACAAGATTTAACTATTTTTGGTTAAGACTTAATCTTTTTCAGTTAAAAATGTTATTATATCTATCTGTATAAATTTCATGTTTCCTTCTTAAAAATACAACTATCTGGTTACAAATTAATCTGTTTCAGTTGAAAATTCATCTGTTTTGTAGAAAAATCTTATTTTCGGCTCAAAAATTCAACAATTTGGTAGCAAACTGAACTATATGGTGGAAAATTTATGTATTTAATGTTTGTTGGTTAAATACAACAGTTTATTTTTTATTATCATCTTTTATTGTTGAAATAGCAGTTATTATATTTTTCATTGAAAATTCATCTTTTTAGGTGAAAAATTCAACAGTTTTAATAGTTAATTTTTTTGATTGTTGAAAATTTACAATTTCAGTTGAAATTTGTTCTGGTTAAAAATTGACTTGGTTAACTAAAAATAGAACTATTTTGTTGAAGATTGAACTAATTCATTGAAAATGAACTATTCTGTTAAAAATTCAACTACTTAGTACAACATAAAACTGTTTTGTAGAAAATTCGTAACTTTGCATTAAAAATTAAGTCTCCTGAACGAAAATTTAACTACTCGATTGATCTTTTTGAGTTAAAAATTCAACTATTTAGTTAAAAATTTTAGAAAGAAAAAAAGTATAAACTAAAAAGTAATCAAATAAAATGTTGACTAATATCAGATCCAATTTTTCAAAGTATAAAATTATCTAATTTGGTGACAGTTCGTCTATTTTGGTAAAACAATTAATCTCCTTGGTTAAAAATTGAACTATATGGTTTAAAAACTGATGTATTTTGTTGAAGAATTCCTCTTTTCTTGTAGAAAATTGAATTTTTTGTTAAAAAATTCAACGATTTCGTTAAAAAATTATGTATTTTATATTAAATTATTATTTTATTATTTATTTTCCAGTATGTTGTGTTTTGTTGAGACAGAGGAAAATTTTATTTTAGCCACTTATTGAAGAAGTTCAAAAATATTTTTCACGAAAAAATAAAGAAATAGTGTTATTAGCGGATAATTGTGAAAAAGAAGTGTCTTTAGTGTAATTTTTTTTCGAAATAATAGAAAAATAGTGTAATCGCTCGATAACGAGCTTGAAAACAGTGTCAATAGTGTAGTTAGTCCGAGGCCTGCCCTTTGATATCAATTAGGCTCATAAACTGGTATCACACTTATAACTTAAGTCTTTAATGATTCGTGAAATTGTCACAATGAAGAAAACGAGATGCATACGTCTTATCTTTCTTTCAATGCAGGCTAAAGCTTATTTAGTGCCTCAGAAAGCATAAAACGCTGATTTAAACAGTTACATAAGATCGACGACATTTTCATTGCTAGCAGCTATTTCCAGAAGCCCCTGCCGTCTCTGTTTAGACATGCTTTCAACTTTTTTTCTTACTTTGTTGTGTACACTTTAAGCAAATCACTGGAAGCGGCAGCCAGAATTCAGAAATAGCATGCAACTCGTAGACAAGTCATCGTCAACACAGCTCGGGTTAATGGGGTCCTTGCACCCTGTTTTATAGATTTCTATGAGCACTCCTAGCTTGGTTCCTCGAAATCGTTTCACTTTTCCACGAATTCATTCAGAGTTTGCAATTTCCGTAAAAATAAATAACTGAAATTTCCAACGTTTATAAAAAATCTTTTTTTTGTAAATCACTAAAATCAATTGAAAGGAATCTGTAATATCATCCGATCGGTGAAGAAGAAAAAATCTTCTTTCAATCTCTCTAATAGCTTAATGGAAAAGCACCTGACCGGCAATCGGAAGTTCTGTGGTTCGATTCCCAGTGGAGCGACGAGAGTAGATCTTTTTTGAGAAAAAAGAATTCAATCGAAAATACTAAAATCAATTCTTTTCTTATTTGCTTGGAGAGAAAGTTATTAAATGCATTGCTTTAACTGATATTCACTCTATTACAATGATATAATTACTTTTTAATTAAACTGAATATAGAGTTAACCTCAAAGATAGTGCCGGTTATGGAACTGACGGTGGACCTAACTCAGGGGAGCTATTTTGTCTCTCTCCTGCTTCTCTATTTGTCACGCCTGAGTGAATACTGCAAATCCCACTGCAGCTCCTCTCACGCATACCCTCAGCGCGGCGTCAATTCTCGGAAGAACTAATTCCGGGGGCGCAATCTTCAGAGACTGTATTCATTACAAGATAAAAATGCTAAGCTCTCTCTAAACATTCGATTCTTGGATTTTCTTTAACCAATTACTTGTACTCGATGTCAGACAATACCAGAAAAAGATTTATCTCAATATCCTTACCGGACAACTGCCTTTTATCCATTCGCGCACTATGAAAGTTACATTTAATTTCTAATGCATTGTAATTTTCATCTAAACGTCCGGTTCCTATGTTTCATTTCACTAATTATAGCCCCATAAAAAAATGCTGCGACCCGAGCTAAACCACCATGCCTATACGTTTAACCCCATTAGGTCAGAATCAAGGTCAATTGAATGTCGAAATGAAGAAAACCATTGAAATGGAGGAAACCATTAGATCGGAGAAAAACTCTACTTTAGACGTTTTGGGGGTGGCTTAATCAGAATCCGGGGTCATTTTGACGCCATCATATTAGGGTCAATGTCAAGTGAAGGTCAACATGAAAAAAAACCATTGAAACGGCGTGAACCACTACTTTAGGACGTTTTTGGGGTCACTAAATACAAATCGGGGAAATCCTGATCCCGACCTGATGGGGTCAATCTGACCACGGATTCAGATTCAACAACCACAAACATTTCTGAGAGTAGAGGTTTTCTCAAATCCATGGGTTTTTGTCCGCTCCAATGGTTTTCTTGATTTTGACATTCACTTGACCTTTATCCTTATATGGTGGAGTCAAACTGACCTCGGTTTCAAATTCAGCGACCTCAAAAACGTATGGATATGGTGGTTTAGCTCGGGATGCAGCATTTTTTTGTGGGACTGAACAAGACAAGCGACCAAACGAAGAATGTAAAATCTCTAATGTAATTTATATTTTTGAAAATAAAAGGCAAGATTCCTAGTTGGGTGTTGACCAGAATTAGGGAAAAACTGACTAGAAACTTCACTAACTGAATTAGCGAGAAGTAGGTCACCACGAATTAGTGAAAAACTACTAATTCATTTAGTGAAAATATTTTACTAAATCAATTAATGAAATTTCACTACGCAAATAGTGGTTTTGAGAGGTAAAGTACGAGGTGTGTTTAAAAAGTAAGGTGACTTCAATTTTCGCGGGCTACGTACATTCAAGTTTTAAATTTTTTGTTTTGTTGTGTTGGTACACTCGTCACGACCATATGTTCACAGTTTTGACTATCTAGCTCGTGTTGTTTTTCTGGCCGAGGCGTAAAAGGTTAGAAGGGTTTGGTGTGCTCGGCGATTTTCTTCTTTCGAAAAAAATGGAGCAAAAATTTTGCATGAAATTTTGTGTTAAAAATGGAATCCAGTGCTCTAAAAATCTTGAAATGTTGACAGTTGCATACGGTGAGTCTACTCTGAGTAAGAAAAATGTGTATAAGTGGTACAAGCTGTTCCAAGAAGGCCGAGAGGATGTCGAAGACGAACCTCGCCCTGGACGTCTCAGCACATCAACAACAGATGAAAACGTTCAAGCAGTGGAAGAAATGGTGTTGAAAAATCGCCAAATTGCCATCAGAGAAGTTGCTAAAGATGTTCGCATATTGGTTGGCTCATGCCATGCTATCTTTTCGGACGTTTTGGACATGAGAAGTGTGTCAGCGAAATTTGTTCCAAAACTGCTTAATTTTGATCAAAAGATCCATCGCATGACCATCGCTCAGGATATGTTGAATGAAGTCAATAATGATCCTGATTTTCTCAAAAGGGGATGAATGAATGAAAAACTGGGGATGAATCGTGTTTATATGGTTATGATGTCGAAACTAAAGCCCAATCGTCTCAGTGGAAGCATCCTGAGTCTCAAAGACCGAAAAAAGCACGTCAAGTTCGGTCAAATGTGAAGGTTTTGCTCACTGTCTTCTTTGATTACCGTGGCGTAGTGCATCAGGAATTCTTACCACAAGGTCGCACGGTCAATAAGGAGTATTACCTTCAAGTTATGCGCCGTTTGCGAGAGGCGATACGCAAAAAACGTCCGGAACTTTGGAAAAACAATTCGTGGCATCACGATAATGCACCTGCTCATTCATAGATTGCTTGTGAAAGATTTTCTGACCAAAAACAGCACCACAGTCATGCCTCAGCCTCCATATTAACCGGATTTGGCCCCCAGTGACTTTTTTCTTTTCCCAAAACTGAAGAGACCCATGAAAGGACATCGATTTTCAACGATTGAGGAGATAAAAACTGCATCGCTGAAAGAACTCAAGGCTATACCACAAAATGATTATCAGAAGTGCTTCGATGATTGGAAAAAGCATTAGCACAAATGTATTATATCTGAGGGGGACTACTTTGAAGGGGACAACATAAATATTGAGGAATAAATGAATATTTTTTGAGAAAACCATAAAGTCACCTTATTTTTTGAACACACCTCGTATATACTATTAAATAGTGGAAAATCACTAATTACACAGTGAAATAAAATATTTGCTGGAGTCAACCAATAACCCCAACAGTAAACTATATTACAAGACAAGTTATAGAAGTAAACTATAATGTATATTTAAAAATTATTTTAATTTATGTTGATACTGTACTTACTAAAGAAAAATCTCAATTCATCTTTCCATGTATTTCTATAGAAATGATTGGGAGGCTGAATTTCATAACCTCAAAACGAACACAGCGCTCATGTTCTGTAGCAAATGTTTTCGTCTCGATATACATATCGCCACCTAATGAGGACACTCTCCACTGGGAAACTACACGAAAGTATAATAAACTGGAAAATATTACTAACCTGTGTTTTTAAATTTTTTCACGCTCGTAGAAAGGAAAATGATGCAAGCTGACAAATGTAAACGATGCAAACGATGCAAACGAGACGTGAGCGCGGGTTGGCGCGAGTCCACCATTAGCCGCGAACAGGTGATCACGGCTTCGATCTCGACTTCACTAATTAAATAGTGAATTAAACTACGAAATAATAGTGAAATAAAATCCACTAATGAGAAATAGTGAAATTATCACTATTTTTACGGTTAGAAGCCCACAAATTCAATAGTGAAAAGCCAAAAAATCACTATTTCAGCAGTGAATCATTCAATCACTAATTCAATTAGTGAAAATTAAAAATAAACAGTGAAAGTTAAAATATAATATTTCCGTGCAATTTTTTCATTACTTTTTATGTTTACAGGTAGTCTTCACTGAAAAAATAGAAGGTAAAAAGCGCCGGTTTTTGGGACTGAAGGAGGTGGGAAACAAAACAGATAGAGTGCCGTTTCGGATAAAAACGCTTTGGTTTGTTTGCATCTTTAAAGAATAATACACCCACAAAATAACATGGGCTCAATTCTAATTAGAAATATGTTTGAAAATAACATTTTTTTGAATAAAAGACTGTCAAATTGGAGTGCATGATAAATTCTTCACTTTAAAACTGATTTATTTCAATATTGTTTAATGGAAGTGCTTTCAATTATTAAACTTTTACTCGGGTAAACCCGGTGATACATCTTAGCCACGGACTAAGTCAAGTGACTGATGAGAAAAAACATTATAGTGTTGAAATGTTGTCACAGGCTTATACTGCCCAACATGTCCAAGGCATTTTTGGTTAGAGTTGGATTTTTTTTTTATTAGATCATTTTTGCACGGGGCTGTCCCGGTATATATCATCAGTTACGGGCGCATTTTTATAATGCAATCAAGTGATCTGATGAGAGCAGTCTGCCCAGACATATTGGACAAAGCCTGGTTTTTACCCCATCATTGACGGACTGTGCTGCAGTCAAGTACACGATGGGGGGACCTACAGCTTAAGGTGGGTTCTGAAGCACCAGAACCCCGGTAAAGGTACATTGAAAAATTTCTAGAGGTACCGGCTCAGGGATCGAACCCCGGAACTCTGAGGTGAAGTCCAAGTGTCTAACCAACTGAGCCACCGAGGCTCTCTGAGCCTCGGTTTTTTATTATTATTATGTGTTTAATTTTTGTTCTCTAAATCTCAATTAGTATCTAAAAATTCAAGTGATTAAACCAGTACTATGGATTTCATCTTATAATTTTTTTTTACTTTTTTTATCTCTTAAAAAAATTTTTATCTCTTTAAACCTTTGAAAATGCTTCAAAATTTTTTTTTGCTCAAACCCTTCAAAAATCTGCATGTTGTTTTCAATGTTTGGTAATTATCTTAAACTTAATGGATAAAATTTTTCAACATTTTTTTAAACTTCCATACATCTTTTAAGTTGATTCGAATTTTTCCAAAGTTTGTTAACAATCTTTAAAAACTAAAAAAATGGCCTTAAAATTATATAGATTTTTCTTTGACGATCTAAATAATCTTTTAAAAAATTTTGTAATGTTTTCAAATATTTTCTTAAAATTTATTTTACAAAACAAAAAATCCTTCTCTAAAAAATAGGCGTGTAAAAAAAATCTCCAAATCATTGTTGTGGCTTTTTTCAAAGACAATTCGGTAATTTCAAAATCTCGAAGGAACGAAAATTGACAAATTGAAACACATAATTAAGAATTGAGTTTCAGTTGTAAGTCAGTGAAAAACAATGTCACATTATTCTGCACAATAAAACTGGCAACAATTTAAGATTAGTCATGTCAAATTCTATTATTTCACCAAAGCCAAGCATATATAGTAGAATTAAAATTTGTATTTGACATGAGCAAAAGTAACTTTATGGTCAAATATCAGTCACAAAAGTTGTATTTCTACATCAGGTAAAAATTATTATTTTTTTTTTTTTATTATTAAACCATTAAGCCATTTCCCTTTCGGGGTAGGCGTGACTCACTCGGCAGGGGAAAGGAGTAGTGTGGAAGGGATAGAGATTTTTCAGATTGATCCAGAATTCTC
>NC_046665.1:88045228-88048399 GCF_010883055.1 Belonocnema kinseyi
TTTTCTCACTATTTCCTTCGAACACCATAGTTTTTGTTTTATTTGCGTTAATTTTGAGGCCCATGCTCTTCATGCTTGCATCTAGTTTATTCAACATTCTTTAAATTGCTATTTTTTAATTTTCTTTGCATTATTTAAATTAAAATATTTATTTATGAAAGCCAGAACTTACCCCATAAGGTTGATTTTTTATTCTTTAATTCAAGATTGGACCTCCTTTTTCATTTTTTGAACCTGCAATATAAAAATTTTCACTTTAAAATTCACAATTTGGATGTTCTCTATATTTTCTGATTTGAATATCTCTTAAAGAGCTCAAAATTACTCAAAAATCGCTGTTTTGAGGTTAGATATTTGGTTACGACTAAGTTAAAGTTTTTGCTCGTTATTCAAAAACGCTTCAAATTTCGAAGTGCTATGTTAATTTAATTTTCATCACAGAAAAAAAAACATTATCGTCAAAATTAATGATTAAGCTGTTTAATTAATTACTTCTGTAAATGAAATTAATTACCAAAACCTAAAATTGTCAAACACTCATTATTTTGACATTCCCGAAGCTTAAAAATGCTTAACTTACGAAATAATTTATTCCCCCTTAACCCTAACTAGTCACACGGGGTGAAATTCAACCCAAAGAAGTTTCGAGCTTCTGGTAGAGTAGCTAGTTACCTTAACCGATTTTTTAAAAATATTTAAACAATTAATTTTGGTTACAAACATTATAAGATCTTTTGCAATCCTTAAATAACACCTAGAAATTTTTTTAGAATTTTAGGACTCATTTGTGGGGTGAAATTCACCTAGTGTTACTATTATGCGATTCTAATGAAATTTACAACAACAAAATATGAATTTTTTATCAAAATGATTAAATTTTTAACAACAACAAATATTTAAAATAAATTATATTATATTATCATTCACGTTGATTGTTCTTTGTTAAATTGTTGTGACCTCGGTTTTGACAATTAAAATTCACAAAAAAGAAAATCGACGTTAATTCCAAAAAAGTGGAAGTGAGAGTAGAAAAGGTATATAATCGACCCGCCCCCAGCAGGTTAGAAAAATATCACATTAAAAAAAAATTTGAAGAAAGGTCATCACTATTCCTCTACATTCAGGATGAATTTGAATTTTATTTATTAAATGTAATTAATAAATATAAAAATTATAATTTTTTATTCTTATCTTCTGAAAAAGTATGTAAGTTACGAAATTATTTGTCGCCTTTCATCCTTAAAAAGAGTGAAGGAAAATAAACATGAAATCCATAAATAATCAAACTAAATGTTTGCATAAGTCGACTCTTACACAAACAATATCATTATTTTTTAGGTTCGAATACAATTTTTGCCCGTGTTAGAATTAGATTTTAACTTTCAATTTAGGGAAGTAAACTGTCACATATTTGAAAAAATTTTAAAACATTACACAAGATTTTCAAGATTTTCAAAATTTTCAAAAAAGAATCTGGGAGATTGTTAGGGAATTTTTTTAAAATTTCGTTGATTTTTGCAGATTTCGAAAACTAGAGTGAAGGTTTTAAAGAATTTTTAACGGATTCAAGAGGGTAAACAAATTTTCTTAAAATTCCTGGGAAAACTTGACATTACTTTTATTTTGATTTTTTTACAATATGTAGATTTTTGAACATTTTGAAATAAAATTTTGAATCTTTTCAAGGATTTTGAATGGCTTCAAGATAATAAACAAAACTTCGTAAGACTCCTGAACAATTGTTTATGATTTTTCATTTGGAAAATATAAAGTTTAAAGAGAATTTAGAAGATTTCAAAAAACTTTAAAAGATATAAAAAAGTGAGACAAATAAAAAATCCCGAGAAAGAAAATTTTCTATGCCGTGAAAGTCCCGAAAAAAATTCGGTGTAGAAAATTGTCGAAGTTATTATATTATTGACGAAACTTAAAATTCCCGAATATAAACAGTAAAAAAAATAGTTGAGGTAATAAATGAATAAAAAATATAGTCAACAAATGAAATAACATTAGTTTATTATTTTATAATTTGAAAATTTTTAAATGGTATCTGCTAGATTTTAAGACAATTTTTTTTAATTTTAAAAGGTTATCTACAATTTTAGGAATAAGCCGAGTGAATGTGAAAGATATTTATAAGTTTTTGAAAAGATAACAAATACTTTAAAACCTTGAAAGATTTCCGAAAACTTATAATATATTTTTTTATTTCTTGCCAACTTCTAAAAGTCCTTAAAATTTTTGAAACTGACGTCCATGTTCCGACATATCATAAATTTTCAAAAATCGATTTGAATTTTATCAAGAATCTTAGAAAAATTATACTTTTATAATTTAAAATAGCAACTTATAATACTTATATTTCCTTGTTCTCAGATCTCTGAATCTCATTTTAGCTTAAATTCCAAAAACAAAATGTAACAAAATATAAGCAACAAGGTAAAAAAACGCAAGCAAATGAATATTTATTCAAAATTTTTATTTTTTAATATAAATTATTTTTTCATTCATATTAGAAAACTTCGCAATTTATGATCTAATTAAAAGAAATGATGTAATGTGAAATAGATTAACTGTCTAAATATTTTTTTTTTCCCATTTTGAAGACGGAACTTGTGATTATGCTGTCGCGTACCAGGTTTCACAGTCACACAACCACGTGCTTTTATTAACTTTTCCTATTTCTTAAATATTTCATTTCAATAACGTTTTTTTAATCAAGCCCTCAATGAATTAATATATTTTCAATATGAAATTAATAGTACTCCTACACTATCAAATTTTAGAATATGAAAATCTTGATAAATCGAATTTTTCATTTTCTACTAAAATTTAGTTGCTCCGTTTTCTCTAATTTAATTAGTTTGAAAGAAATAATATTCTTGGTTTAAAATAAGAAAATAAGTAAACTACTTCTTAAATTTTATCGAGTAATTTATTTGAATCAAAACATATTATTTTTAAATAAAACTTGCAAATCAAGATGGCGGATGCGAGATGGAGATTTCAAAAGTTTGAAAAAAAGAGATATATGAGCTTGAAAATCTCTACTATCGGTTTCTGGGGACGCTGATTATGAATCTAAACTCCTTATTTCGAAATTTTCAATTAAAGATGGCGATTTTAAAATTTTGAAAAAAGAGATATATGACCTTGAAAATCTTTACTTGG
>NC_046665.1:88048499-88050046 GCF_010883055.1 Belonocnema kinseyi
CATTTTCGCGATACCAGACGAAAAATTGGCTACTGTAAGTTAATATATTTCTATAACAACTAAATTTTTTTTCTAATCTAAAGATAATACAATTATACATAAACTGTCGAAAATAATAAACTTTCGAACTTAGCAATTTTGCCCAAATTCCCGATTTACGAGAACAATTTACATAAAGTAACTAAATGTGTAACTCTTCTAACTAAACGTTTTACCTAATCCAAGCGCACACTTTCTTTGAGTTTAATATATTCTCTATTCACTCGTTCGCCTCAAGAATTTTTTTTCCGTGTATATATTAATATAAACTTCAAAATCTATACTCAGGGGCGTTTAGGGTCGCTGATTGCGATCGCTGATCGAGTATAGATTTTCAAGCTCGTATATATCTTTTTTCAAAATGTTGTAACCGCCATCTTGAACCCGCCATTTTGAATTTTTAAATTTCCAAATTCTGACTTCAGATTCGTAATCAGCGACCCCAGAAACCTCCGAGTATAGATTTTCAAGCTCGCATATCTCTTTTCAAAATTTTGGAACCGCCACCTTAAACCCACCATCTTGAATTTGAATATTTCCAAATTCTTAATTCGGATTCGTAATCAGCGACCCCAAAAACTCCGAATAGGCGTTTTTAGTTTATTATGTTAGATAGATTCTTCAAAAATGAATTCTTTCGAAAAAAGGCATATTTTAAAGATTGTTTATTTATATAACAATCATTATAAACAATTATGTCAAAAAAAGTTATATTCTTATGTTCTCTTACCAATAAATTAACTAATGAACAAAAAAACCGATCTAAATACGTTAAAAATTAATTAAATAGCAAAAATCTGAAGTACCACTTTACCAACGTACAAAAAATGTCAAAACCATGGATAACTCATTTTTTTCAAAAAATGGATTCATCATTTTTTGTACCTTTACTCCTCAAATTTAGAAATAACTTTTCTCTGAGCAAATCAGCCTAACACTACAAAATATATATTTTTGTGTTCTTCAAGCATCTCTTATAGTAAAGCATATCCACGTGTATTTACAGTTTAAACAATGATTACAGCAAAACAGATTTTTATTTTTCTAACGTTAGCTTTGTCCAGAATTAAAAACATGATAATTACCTCATTCTTTCCTAACGTTTCTCTTACAAATTGAAATTGCGTCAATTAAATAAACATGTCACGTCTGACAAGTCTTTAGTGTACAAAGGAATCTTCTCAGCTTTAGGTGATATCATTTAGAATTTTAGATCATCTTCGTTAGGAAGAACATATTACAAGAATTCGTTGAGTGACATCTTTACTGGTTTTTGAAAGAACGTCTTATTCTATTATCACGCAGGTCATGAAGAAGATGGCGCAAACTATATTCTGCTTATTATCTTTCTGTGCCTTTCAAGTAAGTAAAACAATTTTTTTTTAATTTTCATATATTAAAAAAAAAGAAGACCTACAAAGAATGTTGAATAAACTAAATGCAAGCATGAAGAGCATGGGCTTAAAAATTAACGCAAATAAAACAAAAACTATGGTGTTCGAAGGAAA
>NC_046665.1:88050146-88054601 GCF_010883055.1 Belonocnema kinseyi
AATCTGAAAAATCTCTATCCCATCCACACACTACTCCTTTCCCCTGCCGAGTGAGTCACGCCTACCCCGAAAGGGAAATGGCTTAATGGTGTAATAATAGTATTGAGTGTCACCAATTTAAATTCATTATTTACATCTACACTTTATCATCAGGTTTTAATAATTAATTAATAATTTTTAATTAATATATTTTTATTATTGAAGTTTTTTTATTGAGAACCTTCATTTTGGTCGGAAAATAATTTTTTTGTTTTAATTTTTTCAAATTACAATAGGATTTTTAAAATTATGGAAATAAAAATACTAATCTAATTATACCGATATGAAATCTTCATAACCTTATTACAATCTTTTATTGGAAAATTACTGAGTCTAACTTCATGTGCTATAATTTTGGATAGGCATGGATATCCCATAAGGTTGATTTGTTAAAAATAGCATTATATTAAATATATTTTTGAAATAATATGTTTCTCTACTTGTGAAGCATTATAAAAATAATATGGCTCAGACTTAATTATTTCAAAAATATGTAAAATAGTAAAGAATAGTAAACAATAGTCAAGAATGTTGACTGAATTATCAAATGAATAATCAAACTAAATGTTTGCATAAGTCGACTCTTACACAAACAATATAATTATTTTTTTAGGTTCCAATAAAATTTTTGCCCCCGTTGGAGTTATATTTTAACTTTCAATTTAGGGAAGTCAACTGTCACATATTTGAAAAGATTTTGAAACATTACACAAGATTCTCAAAATTTTCAAAAAAGAATCTGGGAGATTGTAAGGGAATTTAAAAAAAAAATTTCGTTGACTTTTGCAGATTTCGAAAACTAGAGTGAAGGTAAAAACTAGAAGGTTGATTGTTCTTTGTTAAATTGTTGTGACCTCGGTTTTGACAATTAAAATTCACAAAAAAGAAAATCGACGTTAATTCCAAAAAAGTGGAAGTGAGAGTAGAAGAGGTATATAATCGACCCGCCCCCAGCAGGTTAGAAAAATATCACATTAAACAAAAATTTGAAGAAAGGTCATCACTATTCCTCTACATTCAGGATGAATTTGAACGTTATTTATTAAATGTAATTAATAAATATAAAAATTATAATTTTTAATTCTTATCTTCTGAAAAAGTATGTAAGTTACGAAATTATTTGTCGCCTTTCATCCTTAAAAAGAGTGAAAGAAAATAAACATGAAATCCATAAATAATCAAACCAAATGTTTGCATAAGTCGATTCTTACAGAAACAATATCATTATTTTTTAGGTTCCAATACAATTTTTGCCCGTGTTAGAATTAGATTTTAACTTTCAATTTAGGGAAGTCAACTGTCACATATTTGAAAAGATTTTAAAACATTACACAAGATTTTCAAGATTTTCAAAATTTTCAAAAAAGAATCTGGGAGATTGTTAGGGAATTTTTTTTAAATTTCGTTGATTTTTGCAGATTTCGAAAACTAGAGTGAAGGTTTTAAAGAATTTTAAACGGATTCAAGAGGGTAAACAAATTTTCTTAAAATTCCTGGGAAAACTTGAAATTACTTTTATTTTGATTTTTTTACAATATGTAAATTTTTGAACATTTTGAAATAAAATTTGTGAAGCTTTTCAAGGATTTTGAATGGCTTCAAGATAATAAACAAAACTTCGTGAGACTCCTGAACAATTGTTTATGATTTTTCATTTTGAAAATATAAATTTTAAAGAGAATTTAGAAGATTTCAAAAAACTTTAAAAGATATAAAAAAGTGAGACAAATAAAAAATCCCGAGAAAGAAAATTTTCTATGCCGTGAAAGTCCCGAAAAAAATTCGGTGTAGAAAATTGTCGAAGTTATTATATTATTGACGAAACTTAAAATTCCCGAATATAAACAGTAAAAAAATAGTTGAGGTAATAAATGAATAAAAAATATAGTCAACAAATGAAATAACTTTAGTTTATTATTTTATCATTTGAAAATTTTTAAATTGTATCTGCTAGATTTTAAGAAAATTTAGAAGGAAAACTAGAAGGAAAACTAGAGTGAATCCTACTATCCTACTAACTACTATCCTACTAACTATCCTACTAACTAGAGTGCGAACCAGGATCTAGTCTATATTGTCCAATTTCACAATAGTGCCTTCTTATTTCAATAAAGCTAAAAATGTGACATAATGACTTTTCCACTATCAAATTTAAGAATATAAAAATGTCTACAAATTGAATTTTTCATTTTCTAATAATATTTAGTAGCTTAGTTTTCTCTAATTCAATTAGCAAAATGTCACTAGTAAATAGTAAAATTTCACTAATTTCGATTTATAGTAAGTAAATTCAAAAATGCTATTTGATTTACAGAAATAATATTCTTGCTTTAAAATAATGAGATAAATGAATTATTTTCTCAATTTCATTTAGAGGAAGAAAAACGTCGTCATTAAACAAAAATTTGCATCTTTTAAAGGATCTCTCACTCTGAATTATGAAAAAAAAGTTTTTATAACATATATTGAACACTTTAGAACAAAATATACGGATTCTAAATTATATTTGATAAAGGGTACACAATTTTTGAAGCGCAATTTTAATATGATAGAGATTTTTTTATGAAACAGGGCTCAATAACCGCATATTCCTCGAATCCTGAAAATGTCAAAACCATGCATAACTCATTAAAAACAAAAAAGATGGGCTAATTATGTTTGGTTCCTTGTAATCTAGTTGCCACTAACACTTCTGTTTGTACTAATAGGCCCCTGAGATTACACTTTTTCAAAAGGTCAAAAAAAGTTTTTTAACAAAACTGCCATATTTGCACATTCTTACCTCAGAATCTATTGATCAAACAAATTTAAAACTTGTATACTGTCTATAGCGGGGATAGATCTCTTGAGAGGAAAAATGAATCTTCCGATCTAATGAAAATTTTTTTCCTTATATTGTTGTTAAAAAGTTCCTATTTTTAAGAGAAAATCGCATAGACTTTTCATTTATTAATAAACAATATCGCAGATCAACTAGTATCATAAAATTGCTTCAAATTGTTGCAAAACATTTATCTAGCATTAATAACATATTCTGCTGTTCATAATTTCTTTTGCTAAATTGTTTATAACAATTGATATAAATAATGAAACTCAATGAACAGGTTTAACTTGAATTTTTATTAATAGCCCTTGAAACAGGATTAAACTGTTCACTTTCGGGATATTTTCTCGTACGATCAACCATTATTTATTCACGGCATTATAAACAATGTATTTTTTATAAATAGACGCCCCCCTAAAAGCCACAATCTTCAAGTTACTATATAGTAATTACCTTCTTTTATATTGTGTTACTAAGGTTTATTATTTATATCAATTGTTATAAACAATGTAGAAAAAGAAATTATGAACTAAAAATTATGTTATTAATGCTAGATAACGGTTTCGCAACAATTTGAAGCAATATTATGACACTGGTTGATCTGGGTGATTGCTTATTATTAAATGAAGAGTCTAAACGATTTCCTCTTAAAAATATCAACTTAACAATAATTAAAGGAGAGAACCTTTTATTCGATTGCAAGATATAGACAGTGTACAAGTTTTGAATTTTTTCGAGCAATATATTCTTAGGTATCACTGTGCAAATATGGACATTTTGTTAAGAATATATTTGTTTATAATGCTGTACATTGCAAACAATTCGTCGTACAAATAAAATGCTAGATGCAACATAGGTTTATTTGTGCTCAGCCATGCCAAAAATGATTTTATAATTTTTTTTGTAAATAAATAATGAAATTGGTTTAAAAAATTGTTTAAACAAAATCAAAAACAAAGTCAAAAATTGTTTTGATCTTTTAAAAAAGAGTAATCTCGGGCACTTAACAGTGCACACGGAAGTGTTAGTGCCTACCGGATTATCGAATCTTTAAGTTTAAAAACAAGTTTTCTCTGGACAAATCAACTGTTTCATTAAAAATATCTATATTTTTGTGTTTTTCAAGTTCCCTTTATAACAAAGCATATGCACATATATTCACAGTTTAAAGAATGATTTCAGCAAAACAGATTTTTATTTTTCTAGCGTTTTAGCTTTGTCCAGGCTTAAAAACATAATGATTTCCTCATTCTTCCCCAAGTATTCTGTTATAAATTGCTATGGCGTCAATTAAATAAACATTTCACGCATGGCAACTATTTAGTATAAAAAGGCATCTTGTCAGATTCAGGTGATATACTTCTGGATCTGCCTTGCTAGCTAGTAGATGTTATATAAGTTCGTTCAATGACCTCTTTACTGGTTTTTGAAAGAACACCATTTTCAATCATGACGCACGTCATGAAGAAGATGGCGCAAGCTATATATTCTGCGGGGGCCGTTCATTTTTCGGAACGGTAAAAATTAAGAAAGGTAAAATTTCAGAATGGGTTATAATACATAATGGTAAAACTTAGGAATAGCAAAAAGTA
>NC_046665.1:88054701-88093677 GCF_010883055.1 Belonocnema kinseyi
TTTTTCGTGAAAAATTTAAAATGACGGATATCATAAATTTATTATGATATGCTATTTAAATTTGCTGTGATAAATATTTGTATGCTACCATAAATAAAAAAAACTATAGACCTGCTAATAGCAACATTTATTTACTATTCCGAATTTTTCTGCTTTCCGAACTTTTCCTATCCGTATTTTTACTTATTCCTAATTGTTCACCCTCCTAATTTTAACGTTTCCGAATTTTTACCCATTCCGCTTCTTTGGTTTCCGAATAAATACTATTCAGAGTTTTGGATTTCTGATTTATTCCTTTTTCCGAATTTTTGGTATTCCTAAGTTTTATCATTATGTATTATAACCCATTCTGAAATTTTACCTTTCTTAAATTTTATCCGTTCCGAAAAATGAACGGGTCCCTATTCTGCTTATTGGCTTCTTGTGCCTTTCAAGTAAAACAAACATTTTTTTCAATTATTATATATTAAACTGAAAAATTCATTTAAACATATTTAATATTGAGTATCGCCAATTTAATTGCATTCTATACATCTATATATTAGGTAAATGTGTTAAAAATTCTTTGAAATACTTGTGGATTTTGCGGATAGCAGAAATTTAAAAAAAATTGAACGGCTTCGTTTTTGTCGATATTTGTTGACAGAATTATGGAAATGAAAATGAAAATACTAATGTAATTATTAAGATATGATCTCTTTATAACCTCATTACAATCTTTGATTTTAAAATTACTAAAATTAAACGTTATACACTACAATTTTGGATACATGGGTAACCTACATATAAGGTTGACTTGTTAAACATATCAATATATTAAATATATTTGAGAAATACTTCGTCTCTCTATTTGTAAGGTTTAAAAAAATGCTATGGCTCAGATGATATTTTTTGATTTTTGTGAGTTTAGCGTGAAGCTCCACTCTTTATTTTCTATAACCAAATAAATAAATAAATATGTGTGTAAGTTAAAATACATTATTTTGTGAAATTTTTTAATTACTTTTTATTTTTATAAGCAGTATTCACAGAAAAAACAAAAGGTACTTTTTCATTTTATCTTACCCATCTTCATTTTTTATATAGCAAGATTACCCTCAGAATTTTTACCTGAAACGCTTTTTACCTTTAGTTTTTTGTGTTCACAGATATTTCAGTCGGCGATATTGTAACATCAAGTCAAACATCCCATAACAAAATAGATGAAGTAAATTATCAAGTATACGACAAAATTGAAGTGAGCAGAAAAAAATGTTTAATTCCTCAATATTTGTTTAATTTAAAAAGTTTTTAAAAATATGTTATAATTTTGTTCTTCTTTCTCACCAGGCTTTCACTAAATCTCTAAAGTTTAAAGAAATAACGCCTAATGAAATATTAATGAGATGTACGTCAACTGATGCTAGTGCAGAATGGGAAAAAAGTTTTGAAGCGAAAAAGGGCGAATGTGACCAGCGTTATCATCAAGCCAACACTACTGATGATCTTAAGGTACGATTATATTAAAAGTTACAAAACAAACTTCACATTAAATATCACTTAAAAATGATCGGTTGTTGCCCAAGACTTTTTAAAATATTGCATAGCTGAAAAACAATAAAAATCGCTAAATAGTAATGATTAATTTTTTTATTTGGGATTATAAAACTCAATCTTCGTAATTTGGAAAAGTCTATCATACAATGAAAAATACATTGTAATTCTTGAATATCTTTAACCAAATTTGATATATCTTGAAAAATATTTTGGACATTGTAATGCATGAAATTTATTTTGTTTAGTTTGCTGAAAAATACTGCCAAAAACTAGTTCCGCTAGTAGAAGAAGATGCAAAATTATATTATGGTAACGCTAAAAAATGCATTCAAGGATTAGCTAAAAAATGCAAGACATCTATAATAGAATGCAAAAAGGAGGCAACAAAAGTACGCAACGCCAATAAGGAGGCACAGAAAAATTATAACAAGGGTGCTGGGCGGGCCACATATCAAAATTTCGACAAGCTTCCAAAGGATTAAAGTCAACTGTATAAATACAAATTTTATTGGAATCAATAAAAAAAATGTAATACTTAAATTAGTTTAATTAACCTTCATTCCCATCTTCAGTTGTTCAAAAATTTCTCCTGCTGCGTCAATTACGTCAAAGATGTTTCAGTACGTTTTCGGTTCTTTTCAGGCCATATTTGAAAAAATAGGGACTTTTATTAAAAAAAATACCATTAAAGAATAATCCTGCAACTAAATAACATTGATTAAATTTTAATTCGAATTATTTGTGAATTTGAATACTTTAAAAAAATGTAAGACTGTCAAATTTGAGTCCTTTATAAATCGTTGAATTTAGAAATTATTTGTTTCAATATTGTGTAATAGAAGTACTTAAAATTTTAAAGCTACTCTTCCTTTTAAGCTCAAGGTTTCAATGTTTCATTACTAAGGATTTTAGCTGATAAATCAGTTATTTTTTTATATTAATTGATTGAAATAGGCAAATATATTGTAACAGTCTTGCATAAACTAAAATAACAGTCCTTAAAAGAGTTTTAATTCTCTTGAAACCGTTCACAAAGCCTAAAAGCATTTTTTGGTTCGAATTCATCAAAAAGCTACATTTTGTTTTCCATTCTTTAATGATTTATGAAACTCTTTCAAAGCTTCTAAAGACATTTTTAATTAATTATTTACCATTATTAAACAACTTTTACAATTAAAATTTTCTTTTCATCAATTATGTTTCTGGGAAAATGGAATATAAGAAAAAAATGATCTTCTTTAAACACGGTGTAAATGATAAGGCCACACAATGATCTTGGACCCCTTACAAGAAAGGTAAAAACATATTTTTAGAAATCACTTTAATGGAAAAAAGAATCTAGAGGATTTTAAGACAATTTAAGAAAAACTGAATTATTTGAAAAGATATTTCAAATTTTTAGAAGTTTCGAAAAGATTCGATAATTAATTTTTGAACATTTAGACACAATAAATCGAACCTTTTAAAGAGCTCGAAAGGTTTTAAGGTGATAAAAGAATTTTCTTAAGATTCATAATAAAAAGGCCATTTTTTTCTGAATTTTGCAGGATAAAAAAAACAGTTTTTTAAAGTGTTTTACAAAGGTATATCAAGATAATAAAAATCATTTCCTGCTATTCCTGAGGAAACTTTAAATAACTTTTATTTAATTATTTTTTAAAACTCTTATTTTTTTATGATTTTTGGAAGTAAACTTTAAAAGATTTCAAAAGATTTCAAAACATTTATGAAATTGCCTGAAAAATCGTAAATATTTTAGGAATTACACCTCTTTGTGTAGAAATCTCATCTTTTTTTATTGAAATTGCTACAGTTTGGTTCACAATTAAAAGCGCATTTGGTTAAGAAATCAACAAAATGATTGAAAATTCGTGTTTTTTTCTGGAAATTAATCGACTGGTTGAAAATTGATCTTTTTGGCTAAGGGTTGACCCATTGTGTTTCGAACTCATTCGTGCATGAATTCAACTAATTTTGATTTCAAATGAAAATATTTGTAGACTGAAATACCATCCATTAAAGTAAAAGCACCAATCCTAATATACCAATTTTATTTTAAATGATATTTGATTGTATTAGGTAAATAGTATGTGCAGTATGTGTAAAAATGATAGTATACATTAATTAATTCTGGCGAAACTTTCTGAAGCATGTATTATTTAAGAAATCAGAGAAGGACGCCAATGATTGGAGGTAGGAGGAGGTGAGCTTTCTAGGCTGAAAATAAAAGAGTTGATTTTGTAACCAAGAAAGTTTTTTCAGTCAATGAAGAAAAAAATGTCATCCAAAATTTTCAGTTTTCAAGTCAAAAATACGAATTTTGTAAAAAAATTAATTTAAAACACAAAAATATGCATTTTATACTGCTAATACAGATTTCAAGATAGATTTAAATTTCCAACATAGGGAGGTCAGCTGCCACATTTCTCCATATTCCATAATACAAATAATGTACATAGATATTAAAGCACTTTTTCTAAATATTGGAAGAGAGAAGTTTCAAACGTCAGTCAATTTTTATTAAAAAAAAAAGGTTTCTAAACATAATAAAATTTTGTTTTGGAACTGTTAACTCCCATTTTACTCAATTTAATGAAAATTTTGTGACTTTTTACATCTCGTTGAATACAGTCAAATTCTCATATAAATTTCTTCAAAGTAAAATTCTTTTTCAATTTTTCTTACATTCGTCACATTTTACTGGAAATAATGAAATTTTCTCGACTTTTTATCATTCACTTCCGATATTTTGAATTTTACTTGAATTGTTTTGAACTTACTCAGAATTTTTATGCATTTTTTTAAACTTCATTATATTTCTACCGGGATTCTGATCAGGGATCGAACCCCGGACCTCTGAGGTGAAGTCCAAGTATCTAACCAACTGAGCCATTATTATTATTATTATTATTATTATTATTCGATTTAATGTATATTTAGAATTATCAAATCTATTGACAAGAAATGGATTGCAGTATGCACACAATTGTAATGTTTTTAGATTATGAGAAGAAAATATGTGATACAATCGATTCTATCATTGAAACATTGATTCTGTATCAATAATACATTCATTAAAGACATACGTTAAGGACAAATTTTCATAACATGAATTTCAGAATCAAGTAGTACAATCAAAATGCAAAATGCCAATTGCGTAGGGATACCAACAAGAGCTAGTTACTACACTGCGCATGCGTCACATTCGGCATCTAATTAGTTTCGCGAGAGGTTTAAAATGCTAAACAAAGTTATTTTTCTTTTTTATTATAAACAATGACATTTCAACTTATAAACTGTCCATTAGGTCGAAATTAATAATTAACAATAAAAGTTAATTAAATGCATATTTTGTAAATAATATTTAAAATAACCAGAAATATTTAATTCAAAACTTTTCATTTTTGTTTAAAAGTTGTTTGGTCTATATTGCTTCTTAACAGAGTTGAAAAAATAAAACGATAGAATAAATGATAGCTCAATTTTTCGGCGAAAATATTATCCACAACCACCTTCTCGAATTTCTCAAGAAGTAATGCAATTGACAGAAAATTGAACTTCTTTAGAGTAAAATGTTAATAAATCGTAAATCATAGGTTATTTCCCGCTGATTTTTTGAAAGCATTCGAAAATGTCAAGTTGTAGCGTATCTTTTTGCAAAAAAAGTTTTTCTAATTTGTTGAGAAGTTTTATAGACAACATTTTTTTCAAGAAATTAAAATTGTTAATTAAAATATTTTTAGTGATCATCCATTTTTTTCATAAAAAATTAACCTTTTCCTCGAAACTGATACCATCTACAATAATCTTACGTTTCTCAAAAGTATAATTAAATTTTGTAATCTGAAACCTCTTTTTTCGCGCATGTCTTACTTTAATTTTAAATTAAAATAACTTAATTGGAAATTCAAAATATTAAGGTGGCCTTCGAAAGGAGAGGATCATTCGATAGTTTCGAGTTTACTTATACCAAATCTCCATTCGTGAATTTCACGAATGGATTATATTGAGACTGATCGTGTACCGATCGGGTGTCCCGGCCTGGCCCCGATCTGAGCGTGTGTTTCATCCGCGATCTGGCCCGATCGGGGCCAGGCCGAAATTTCTGCACGAGAGGCCACATCACTTCCAAAGGCAAGTGTATTCACAAGTTTACTTCTAAATTGAAAAGTGAGAAATATTTACTCACTTAATCACTTGAACCTTACATTATTCATGTTAAAAATAATTCTTTTGAAATAAGGTATGCGTGGCACTCGATAGCCAACATGCAATGACTAAGTTAAAACTGTAAAATAATATTTTCAAAACGTCTCAATTTTTTAAGTTATTAATTTTTACAAAAAATCATATAAAAATAAAATTAAAAGAACTATTTGTAGACATTCTTGTTTATTTAATGTAGAGTTTATTTGTTTTTAAGAGCATGTAAATATAATATTATTCTCCTAAAATCAACATAAAAAAAAATTATTTCCATTGAAACCTTTCAAAATTCGTGTAAAAAGTGCGAAATTTCCCCAAAATAGGTGAATCCTCAGCCAACGCAATTAACTTGCGACCGAGAAGATTAATTATATGTCAAAAGATCTTTAACAATCTTCAAAAACTAAAAAAATAGCCCTGAAATTATCCAGATTTTCCTTTAACGACTTAAATAATCTTTTAAACAGTTTTGTAATGTTTTCAAATATTTTCTTAAAATTTATTTTACAAAACAAAAAATCCTTCTCTAAAAAATAGGTGTGTAACAAAAATCTCCAAATCATTGTTGTGGCTTTTTTCAAAGACAATTCGGTAACTTGAAAATCTCGAAGGAACGAAAATTGACAAATTGAAACACACAATTAAGAATTGAGTTTCAGTTGTAAGGCAGTGAAAAACAATGTCACATTATTCTGCACAATAAAACTAACAACAATTTAAGATCAGTCATGTAAAATTGTATTATTTCATAAAAGCCAGGCATATTCAGTAGAATTAAAATTTGTATTTGACATGAACAAAATTAATTTTATTGTCAAATATCAGTCACACGTTGTATTTCTACAGCAGGTACAAAATTGCTATTTTTTTAATATTCTCTTTGCATTATTTAAATTAAAATAATTGCTTTTGAAAGCCAGAACTTACCCCATAAGGTTAATTTTTTATTCTTCAATTCAAAATTGGACCACCTTTTTCACTTTTTGAACCTGCAATATAAAAAAATGTCACTTTAAAATTCACAATTTAGATGTTTTCTATATTTTCTGACATCAATTTCTCTTGACCCCTTCGTTGGCATTGACGCAAAATGCATCAAAAATTTCCGTGCCCTATGTGGCATTGACGCAAAACGCGTCAATCATCTTTTTTCCTATTTAACTTACTCCAATTTTCCATTCAAGGCTCACTCGGGGGTTTTTGGGATCGCTGAATCCGAATCTGAAGTCAAAATTCGAAAACTCAAAATGGCGGATATTTTCGTCGGCCCAATTAAATTTTGGAATTTTGACTTCATTTTCGGGTTCAGCGACCGCACAAACTCGTATGTAGCAAGATTGATCCAAATCGAGCCATTTTTTTGTATTTTCGTGCGCCATATTGGATCCGCCATTTTGCATTTCTGAATTTTGACTGCATATTCGGACACAGCGACCCCAAAAACGTAAGGATACAAATTTCCAGGATAACACATTTTCCTGCCATTTTGAAATTACTTAACAAAACCTAAAGTTGGCAAACTCTCATTGTTTTGTCATTCACGAAGCTTAAAAATGCTGTAGAAGTCGACTCTCACACAAGCAATATAATTATTTTCTAAGTTCCAATATAATTTTTGCCCGTATTGGAATTAGATTTAAACCTTCAATTTTGGGAATTCAACTGCCACATATTTTAAAAGATTTCAAAACATTACACAAGAATTTCAGAAATAGAATCTGAGAGATTTTAAGGCAATTTTTTTAAACTTTCGTTGATTTTTCAGATTTCGAAAAATAGTGTGAAGCTTTTAAAGAATTTTGAACGGATTTAAGAGGGTAAACAAATTTTCTTAAAATTTCTGGGAAAACTTGAAATTACTTTTATTTTGAATTTTTTTACAATGTGTAGATTTTTGAACATTTTGAAATAAGATTTTGAAGCTATTCAAGAATTTTGAATGGCTTCAAGATAATAAACAAAACTTCGTTAGAATCCTGATAAATTTTTATGATTTTTCATTTTGAAAAAATAAAGTTTAAAGAGAATTAAAAAGATTTCAAAAGACTTCAAAGATATCAAAAAGTGGGACGACTAAAAAATCCCGAGAAAGAAAATTTTCGATGCTGTGAAGGTCCGTAAAAAAATTCGATCTAGAAAATTCTCGAAGTTATTAAATTATTGGCGAAACTTAAAATTCCTGAATATAAACAATAACAAAATTGTTGAGGTAATAAATAAATAAAAAATATGTTCAACAAATTAAATAACTTTAGTTTATTATTTTATTATTTGAAAATTATTTTATTGTATCTGCCACATTTTAAGACATTTTTTTTTTTAATTTTAAAAGGTTATTGAAAATTTTAGGAATAATTTGAGTGAGTGTGAAAGATATTAAAAAAATTTTCGAAGAGATAACAAATACTTTAAAACCTTAAAAGATTCCGAAAACTTATAATATATTTTTTTATTTCTTGCCACCTTCTAAAAGTCCTTAATATCTTTGCAACTGACGTCAATGTTCCATATAATTTTGCAAAATACTGTAAAATAACAAAATTTCTTGAAATTTTTCTAGGTTTTGTTCTGATATATCTGAAATCTTCAAAAATCTATTTCATTTGTATCAAGAATCTTAGAAAATTTATATTTATATAATTTGAAAAGGCAACTGATCAGACTTATATTTCCTTTTTCTCAGATCTCTGAATCTAATTTTAGCTTAAATTCCAATGGTAACAAAATGTAAGCAAATTAGTATTTATTCAAAATTTTTATTTTATAATATAAATTTTTTTTTCATTCACATTGAAAATCTTCGCAATTTATGGTAGAGTTAAAAGAAATGATGTATGGTGGAATAGATTAACTGTGTAAATAATGTTGTTTTTTCATTTTGAAGACGGAACTTGTAAACATGCTGCTGCGTACCAGGTTCGCAATCATACAACCACGTTCTTTTATGAACTTTTTCCTGTTTGTTAAATATTTCATTTCAATAACGTTTTTTTAATCAAGCCCTCAATGAATTAATATATTTTCAATATGATATTAATAGTACTCCTACACTATCAAATTTTAGAATATGAACATCTTGACAAATCGAATATTTCATTTTCTACTAAAATTAAGTTGCTCCGTTTTCTGTAATTTAATTAATTTTACAAAAATAATATTCTTGGTTTAAAATAATGACATAAGAAAATTATTTCTTAAATTTGATCCAGTACTTTATTTCCATTAAAACATATATTATTTTAAATTAAGCAAATAGTATTCAATAAATCATTTCTTGAATTCAGAGGAAGAAAGAGGTTATTATTAAAAAAAGTTGCCTTTTTGTAAAGGAACTTTAACTATTGATTATGAAAACGAAGTTATAAATAACATAGTGAACACTTATTAGATCAAAATATACAGATTCTAATTTAAATTTTATAAAGGACTCCATTTTTATAGCGCAATTTTAATGGGATAAAGTTTTTTATGAACCAGGGCTCAATAATAATATTCTTCGAATCCTGAATATGTCAATACTATGGATAACTCATTTTTTGTACCTTTACTCCTTAAATTTAGAAATAACTTTTCTCTGGGCAAATCAAGTCTACCACTAGAAACTATATACTTCTGTCTTCTTCAAGCTTCTCTTATAGTAAAGCATATCCACGTATATTCACAGTTTAAACAATGATTACAGCAAAACAGATTTTTATTTTTCTAATGATAGCTTAGCCCAGGCTTAAAAACATGATAATTACCTCATTCTTCCCCTACTCTTCTCTTATAAATTGTTATGGCGTCAATTAAATAAACATTCCACGTATGACAAGTCTGCAGTATAAAAAGAAATCTTTTGAGATTCAGGTGATATACTGGTTTTTGAAAGAACGTCTTATTCTATTATCACACAGGTCATGAAGAAGATGGCTCAAGCTATCTTCTACTTATTAGCTTTTTGTTCCTTTCAAGTAAGTAAAACAATTTTTTTTTAATTAGCATATATTAAACTAAAAAAAAATCATTTACACATGTTTAATATTAAGCATCGCCAATTTAAATTCATTACTTACATCTACACTTTATAGGGGCCATTTAAAAATTATGCAACAAACATTTTTTCCAATTTTTTTCCTTGAAATATTTAAAGTTGTATGGAATCCTTTGAGATCCTGCAAAATTTCATTAAAATTCCTTATTGAAAACCTTTAAAATCCTTTGAAAATACTGAAACCCTCGAAAATCTGGTAAAATCCGATAGACTTAAAAATGTTGACGGACATTAATAATATATAATCTAATTATACCGATATGAAATCTTTATAACCTTATTACAATCTTTTATTGTAAAATTGTAATGTCTCGTCCTTCGCGCTCGATGATGCATTCACCTCGCGCTAAGCGCTCGGATTTTGTATTTACCCTACATTTGTGCGCAAGCCTTTTAAATGAAAGGTCAAAACATGGACAACTGTTATTTGGTGATTGTGAATTCTCTATTGTTAAAACTCTTTTGGCTTTAACGAACACATTCTCATCACGTATCTTATGCTTCGCACTTGATTACGTCGGAATTGCGAACTTATGTATATTATATGTTCAACTCTATTATATCAAATGTATATTATATTTATATCTTTTTATCTCGGTCTGCGGCTGCTTATTCAGATATTTCAAAATAAAGAACAAATCTTATGTTTAATGATTACTCTAATATTTGTTTCTTATTCTGCAATAAATTGAATTCCCAGACGAAAATATTATGTATATTTTATATATAGTGTGAAGTATTATATATAATACTCATATGTTTCATAGATTTTTTTTGTATAAAATAAATGAATATTATATATAATACTTCACACTATATATAGACTATATCTAATTTTTCCGCCTGGGTTTTTAGCCGCCCTAAAAAATGTATATCATATAAATAAATTTGTATTATTACCATTCATAATATGAATTAGCAGAGGAAAAAAAGTATTTTCATTTTCTTATTTTTACCATTAAAAAAATGCACATTCTATTAGAATAAAAATGATTAATAAACATTTTATTGCAACTTGTGTCGTTTTTCATAAAAAAATTTTTATTTTTAATGTTGTTAAATTATTGACCAATTTGTAGAGATTTTCAGGGCGCACAATTTTAGTTAATTCATTTATTTTCATATCTTGCTTAGTTTAACCGTAAAATAGATTTGTTGATTTTTCATTATTTTTTGTACGATCGAAATTTGAAATTTCAACTTTTCGACAAAATTCAAAAAGTTGCTATAATATTCTTGTAGGTCTTTCAAAAATCAACGATTTTCTTCTCTTGACACATAGAATTTTTAAATCTTGAAAAAATATGGTCTCAAATATTTTGAAAATGCGCTCATTCTTTGAATTTTCATCCAAAATAGCTAGTGTACGAACTCGTACTTTCTTTTTAGGCCTTAAAAAAGTGTGCCATAGTAGAATCCAATTTGATCAATTTTTCAAAAGTTGTCGTGCCTATAGTCTACAGACTACAGATAGATGGACAGCCAGGCTCCTTCGTAACAATCATTTTTTTCTGACTCAGTGTTTCTCAAAACGTGGACATTTGATTAAAACCGAAAAAGTGAAGTTTTACATTAAGCCAATACCTTCTCATTAGGATGAGAATGTAAAAACGATAGGAGCAACTTTTGAATTTTTTTATTTTACCGTGGAGCTCCTCCTTTGTTTTTCTATAACCAAATATGTGTGTGTGTGTGTGTGTATACTTCCATTAAAGTATTAAAAATTAAAAAGTGAAAGCTAAAATATAATACTTTCGTGCAATTTTCCCATTACTTTTTATTTTTACAGGTAGTCTTCACAGAAGAAATAAAAGGTAAAATGCATTTCAGGTAAAACTGTTGGGTGTAATCTCGAAATGCAAAAAACTGAAGATTGGCAAGTGTAAAATAAAATATCAATAATTTTTCCTTTTATCCTTATCGATCTTCGATTTTTGTTTTGTATGGTGAGATTACCCCCTGAATTTTTACTTGAAACGCTTTTTACCTTTTGTTTTTTCTGTGTTCGCAGATAAGTCAACCGGGGACGTTTCAGCTTCAAGTAAAGCATCGGACGACGCAATGTTTCAAGTCAATGATAAAGTATACGACAAAATTGATGTAAGTGGAAAACAATTTGTAATTTCTTAAGATTTATTTAATTAAACCAGTTTTTAAAAATCTGTTGTTATAATTTTGTTTTTCTTTCGCATCAGGCTTTATCTAAAACTCTCAAGTTTAATGAAATAACGCCTGACGAAATATTAGTTAGATGTACGTCAACTGATGCTAGTGAACATTGGGACAAAAGTTTTGAAAACAAAAGAGACAAATGTCAACAGTGTTATCATAAAGCCAAAACTACTGAGGATATTCAGGTATTTGAACAAATATTATTTATAATCTATTTCAAACACAATGTGCTTCCTTTTTAACGTAGTTTCATATATTTATTGATTTAATGGTATACATAACCAGTTACGAAAACAGTTTCACATTAAATATCTCTTAAAAGATTTTCGGTCATTGCCAAAGTCTTCTGACAATATTTGATTGCTGAAAAAAATTAAAATAAAATTGCTAAATAGTAACGATTAAATTTTTTATTTGTAATTATAAAAATCATTCTTATTCAGTTGGAAAAGTCTATATAATACTATATAAAATATTTTCAATTTTTTAATATATTTATTCAAATTTGACATATCTTAAAAAAGTTAACTGACATTCTAGTGCATACATTTTTTTTTTAAATGTATGGCAATGAAGACCATGCAAGCAATATTTAAAATATCAGTAATATGCTTACTTTGTAGAGGAAAGATTAATTTTATGTAAAAAAAATGATTTTTTTGTTTAAAGTCTGCTGAAAACTGCTGTAAAAAAGTAGCTGCGCAATTAGAACACGATGCAGAATTATATTATGGTGAAGCTAAGGCATGTATTACAGAAGTAGGTAATAAATGCACTAAATCTTCAATCGAATGCCAAAAGGAGGCAACAAAAGTACGCAACGCGAATGATAAGGCGCAGGATGATTATAAAAAAAATAGGTCGTTCACATTTCCAAATTTCGACCATTTTATACCAAATTTTTAAAGTACAACTGTCTAAATACAAGTTTTATTGAAATAAATAAACAATTTTAACACTTAAATTTGGTTCAATTGACCTTCCTTCCCATTTCCGGCTGTTAAAAAAATGCTCCTGTTGCGGCCACTACGTCAGAGATTTTTCAGGATGTTTCTCGGTTCTTTCCAGGCCATATTTGGAAAAATTAGGGACTTTTTTGGAAAAAATATCATTAAAGAATAATCCTCCAACAAAATAAAATTCAATTCTAATTAGAATTATTTTTGAGAGTAAAATACTTCTTCTTTTTTTGGAAATATATATGACTGTCAAATTGGAATGTATTATGAATCGTTGAATTTAAAACTTATTTATTTCAATACTAAATAATAGAAGTGTTTTCAAGTATAATCGTTCAACTTTGTATGTTTCATTTGATATTATTAAATTTTTGACGCTTTCCATTTAAACTCATTTATATATTTATATATATTTCCAGTGCTTTCAATTTGATAATTTCACTTTTCAACGAGTTTAATTATTATCATGTGTTTTATTTTTAATCTCTAAACCTCAATTTGTAAGAATTCTAATAATTAAATCAAATATAAAGAATTTCAGCTGATAATTCTTTTTTTTATTTTAATTATTTTTTATTTCGTAAAAAATACTATTCTCTTTAAACCTATCAAAATTCTTAAAAAGCATTTTTTGTTCGATATCTTCAAAAACCCATATGTGGTTTTCAACGTTTTGTACTCATTTCAAAAATATAATTATCAGAATTTTTTTCAAAACTCCCAATTATCTTTTTTAAATGATTCGAGTTGTTTGTAAGGCTTTTAAAAATCTTCCAGAACTAAAAACAAAATGCCTTAAAATCTTTTGAAATGTTTTATATTATTCTCCTAAAATCAATATTAAAAAAAATACAATTTAATTCTATTGAAATCTTTCAAAATTCGTGCAAAAAGTACGAACTTTCCACAAAATAGGTGAATCCTCAGCTAAAACGATTAACTTTCAATCAGTTGTACTTTTCTAAAAAAATGATATTTTTCCAAAAGAGAATTTCTACAAAAAAGTTCATTTTTACCCAAATATTTGAATTATCAACAACAAAATAATTTTCGACCAAGAAGATTAATTTTATACCAAAAAAGGTGAATTTTGATCAAATTAGTGCAATTTTTCAAAAAATGTAGAATTTTTAACCAAGCAGAAATGAATCCTCGACGAAAAATGTAATCAAAGCAGATTAATTTTAAACCAAAAACTTGTACTTTTAACCAAAAACTAATAAAATGTTTACCAAAAAGAACGAATTTTTAAACCAGAAGGACAAATTTAAAAATATATATATATATATAGTTGAATTTCCAAATCAAAAAATATTTTTAATAAAAAAAAATAAAATTTAAAATAATTATAATTTTAGGGAGAAAATATAAATATGATTTATATATAATATATAATATGATTTATCCCATATTTTAAAGTTTGGAAAAAGTATGCTTAAAACAACATTTAAAAAAATTTCAAAACACTTCACAAGATTTTCAAAATTGTAAAAAAAGAGAAGTTGCAAAATTCTAAAGCAATTTTTTAAATTTTTTGTTGATTTTTGCTGTTTGCGCACAAAAAAAAAGCTTTTAAAGAATTTTGAGAATTACTTTCATTTTTACATTTTTTGAAAGATAATAATTAAAAAGATGTCTAAAATTTTCAAAAGATTTTCCAAATTATTGAAGAGGAATCTTCAAAATTTCAAGGGAATGTTTTTTAACAATATGTAAATTTTTTAAAATTTTGAAATAAAATTTTGAAAATTTACATTGAAAAACTTCACGATTGATGATGCTAATTAGAGGAAATGATCTAATCTAATATATATTGCCCAATTTCACAATAGTGCCTTCTTATTTCAATAAAGCTAAAAATTGGACATACTCACGTTCTCTTATTAATTTTTCCAGTTTACCACATTTTTTTATTGTATTAACGTTTTTTAAATTAGGCCCTCAATAAATAAATATATTTCCAATATTAAATGAATACTAATTTCCACTATCAAATTTTAGAATATAAACATGTCAACAAATTTAATTTCTCATTTTCTAATAATATTTAGTAACACAGATTTTGCTAATTCAATTAATAAAATACCACTAGTAAATAGTGAAATTTCACTAATTTAGATTTATATTAGGTAAATTAAAAAATGTTATTCGATTTACAGAAATAATATTCTTGGTTTAAAATAATGAGATAAATTATTTTTTTAATTTTAGCCAGTACTCTATCTAAATCAAAACATATATTACTTTAAATTAAACAAATAGTATCCAATAAATCTTTTAAAGGATGTCTTACTTTGAATTATGAAAAAAAAAGTTTTTATAACATATATTAAACACTTTAGAACAAAATATACGGATTCTAAATTATATTTGATAAAGGGTGCACAATTTTTAAAGCGCAATTTTAATGGGATAGAGATTTATTGTGAAAAGGTGCTCAATAATCATATTCCTCATATCCTCAAAATGCCAAATGCATAACTTCATTAAAAAAAAATTGACCAATCATATTTGGTTCCTCGTAATCCAGTTGCCACTAAGACTTGTGTATGCACTGATAGTTCCCTGAGATTACTCTTTTTCAAAAGTCCAAAAAAGGCCCCTGATTTCGAATATCTTGGGTAGGCTTTCGAAATCCAGGTCAACGTCTTTTTAAACAATTTCATTATTAATTCACAAAAAAGGTATAAAATCATTTTTAGCATGGCTGAGCAAAAATAAAACTTTTTTCTGTCTTGCACTTTTTTCGTACGACGAACAGTTTGCAATGTAAAGCGTTATAAACAAATTGTTATTTTAACAAAATTGCCACATTTGCACATTGTTACCTCAGAATCTATTACTCAAAACATTTTTTAACTTATACACTACCCATATAGAGGATAGATCTCTTGAGGAAAAATCAATCTTCTGATCGAATAAAAACTTATTACCTTAAATTTTTGTTCAAAAGTTGCTATTTTTAAGAGGAAATCGTATAGACTCTTCATTTATCAAGAAACAATGACGCAGATCAACCAGTGTCATATTATTGCTTCAAATTGTGACGAAACCTTTATCTAGCATTAATAACATAATCTGCTGTTCATAATTTCTTTTGCTAAATTATTGATAACAATTGATATAAATAATGAAACTCAATAACCAGAGTTAACCCAAAATTGTTGTGATACTCCCTGAAACAAGATTAAACTTTTCACACTGGGGATATTTGCTCGTACGATGAACCATTATTTATTCACGGCCTTATAAATAATGTATTTTTTAAAAATAGACGCTCCCCTAAAAGCCACAATTTTCAAGTTATTAGTGATTACCTTCTTTATATTGTGTTACTGAGGTACAACTTTTGAATTTTTTCGAGCAATAGATTCTGAGGTATCACTGTGCAAATATCGAAATTTTGTTTAAAAAATCATTTGTTTATAACGCTGTACATTGCAAAAAGTTCGTCGTACGAAAAAAGTGCAAGATACAAAAAAGTTTTATTTGTGTCCAGCTATGCCAAAAATGACATTTATAAATTCTTTTGTGAATAAATAATGAAATTGTTTTTAAAAAATGACCCGTATTTCAAAAACCTACCAAAGATATTTGTTATCAGGGGCTTTTTTTTGACCTTTTGAAAAAAGAGTAATCTCGGACACCTACCAGTGCATACGGAAGTGTTAGTGGCTACCGGATAATCGACTCTTCAAATTTAAAAACAAGTTTTATCTGGACAAATCAACTGTTTCATTTAAAATGTTAGCTCTGTCCAGGCTTAAAAACATGGTGATTTTCTGATTCTTTCCCAACTTTTCTCTTATAAACTGCTACGGCGTCAATTAAATAAACATTTCATGTATGGCAAGTATTTATTATAAAAAGGCATCTTCTCAGATTCAGGTGATATACACTTTTGAAAAATGTGTTGTAAGTATCCACTGCGTTTTTGTAAGTGTACCAAAACCTGTAAAATAACTGCGTTCGATATAAGTGAACTTCCAAATAGAAAAACATTATTTTACAGGTTTTGGTACAATTGAAAAAACGCAGTGAATATTTACAAAAAATCTCTTTTACAGTGTACTTCTGGATCTGCTTTGATAGGAAGAAGATATTAAACGACTTCGAACAGTGACATCTTTACTGGTTTTTGAAAGAACATGTCATTCAATCATGACACACGTCATGAAGAAGATAGTCCAAGCTATCTTCTGCTTATTACCTTTCTGTGCTTTCCAAGTAAGCAACACAATTTTTTCTAAATTAGCATATATCAAATTGATCAATTCTTTTACACATATATGATATTGAGTAACGCCAATTTAAATGAATTCTATACATCTATACATTAGGGAAATGTGTTAAAAATCCTTTAAAATATTTGCGGATTTTGCGAACAGCTGTAATTTAAACAAAATGTTAAACGGCATCGCTTTTGTCGATATTCGCTTACAGAATTGTGTAAATAAAAATAAAAATACGAATGTCCTTATTCCGATATGAAGTCTTTATAACCTCATTACAATCTTTGATTTTAAAATTACTTAAATTAAACGTTAAACATTACAACTTTGGATACATGGATATCCTACATATAAGGTTGGTTTGTTAAACATATCAATATATTAAATATATCTGAGAAATACTTTGTCTCTCTATTTGTAAGGCTTAAACAAATACTATGGATCAGATGAGAACTTTTGATTTTTGTGAGTTTAGCGTGAAGCTCCACTCTTTATTTTCTATAACCAAATAAATAAATATGTGTATAAGTTAAATAATAATATTTTTGTGCAATCTTTTTATTACTTTTTATTTTTATATGTAGTCTTCACAGAAAAAACAAAAGGTAAAAAGCATTTCAGGTAAAAGTGTTGGAATTAATCTCGGAATGCAAAAAACTAAAGATCGGCTAGAGTAAAATAAAATATCTCTACTTTTTCATTTTACTCTTACCCATCTTCATTTTTTATATGACAAGATTACCCTCAGAATTTTTACCTGAAACGCTTTTTACCGTTAGTTTTTTCTGTGTTCGCAGATATTACAGTCGGCAATATTGTAACATCAAGTCAAACATCCCGTAACATAATATTTGAAGTCAATTATAAAGTATCCGATAAAATTTAAGTAAGTAGAAAAAATTTATCATTCCTCAATATTTGTTTGATTAAAAAGGTGTTTAAAAATATGTTAGAATTGTGTTCTTCTTTCTCACCAGGCTTTAACTAACTCTCTAAAGTTTAAAGAAATAACGCCTAATGAAATATTAAGCAGATGTACGTCAACTGATGTTAGTGCACAATCGGGAAAAAGTTTTAAAGCGAAAATGGGCAAATGTGACCAGCGTTATCATAAAGCCAAAACTACCAAGGACGATATTAAGATACTTATAAAAATTATTTTCATTTGGGATCATAAAACTCAATCTTATTAATTTGGAAAAGTCTATAATGTACATAGATATTGAATTATTTTGTCTAAAATTTGAAAGAGAGAAGCTTCAAATTTTGGCAAATTTTTATTTGAAGGAGAAAAACAAGATTTTTAAACTTGAGCAAATTTTAATTTGAGACAAGGATATTTAAAAATGTGACAAATTCTAACTGGGAACGCGGAATTTTAGTGTCGGGTATTTTATAATTCGGAAATTTTCTGTCCGGATTTTATTATTTCAAAAATTTTCGATTTCAGTAATATTATGAACTACCGGGAATTTTATTATTGATGATTTTTAAATTCGGTAATATTATAATCTGTTTGAAAAATTTGTAATACGTATAAATCTTGAAACTTTTTAGCTAATTTAAAAAGGTGTCAAAATAAAAATAACATTTGTTAAGGATCATAATTTTCAAAAAAGAATTTGGAAGCTTCTATAGCAATTTTTTACGTTTTCGTTGATTTTGGCAGATTTCGAACAAAAAATGAAAATCGTTTTAAAATGTTGAAAGATTTCAAAACGGGAAACAAATTTTCTTAAAATTCCTAGGAAAACTTAAAATTACTTTTATTTTGAATGTTTTCATAGAGAATAATTAAAGAGATGTTCGAAAAATTTCAAATAAGGAAATTTCTTTTTAACAATATACAGATTTTTTTAAAGATTTCAAGATAATAAACAGATTTTCATAAGACTCCTTGAAAAATTCTTAAAGATTTTTCATTTTTAAAAAATAAATTTTAAAGAGCGGTTCAAAAGATTTCAAAAGATTTCAAAAAGTGGGACTAAAAAATACAGAAAAAGAACATTTTCGACCCTGTAAAATTTCTGAAAAAAATCCAGATAGAAAATTCCGGAAATTACTAAATTAATGGAGGAAATTAAAATTTCCAATGATTCAAACTCAAGAATTTTGCAAATCGAGAATTTCAATTTTCGTCATTAATTTTGTAAATTCCAGAATTTTTTATTATTTTATTATACAACATTTTTTAAATTGTATAGATGCGGGAATTTTAGCAATAATCCGACTCAGTGCCAAATATATTTATGAGTTTTTGAATGTTTGAAGAGAATAAAAACATAATAAAACTTTGAGAAATTTCCGAAAATGTATAAAATCTTTTTAAACTTGTTGTCAACTTTTTAAATTTCTAAATATCTTTGAAACTGCCTCGAATTTTTCATAAAGTTTAGTTACAATCCTGTAAAATAACAAAAAAATTTGTTTAGAATTTTCTAGATTCTTTTTGGACACGTCTGAAATGTTTAAAAATCTGTTTAAATTTCAACAAGAATCTTAAGAAAATTATATTTATATAACTTGAAAAAGAAACTGACAATACTTATTTCATTTTTCTCAGATATCAAAACATAATTTTATCTTGAATTCCAATGCTCCAAAAATTAAAGCAAATACATATTTATTGCGAATTTTTATTTTATAATATGAATTATTTTTTCACTCCAATTGAGAAACTTTAAGATTCATGTTGCTAAACAAGGAAATAATGTAAGATTAAATAGATTAAGTGCATTTTGCATTTTGAAGACGAAACTAATAAAAAAATAATATGCTGTGTTCCACGCTACGTAGTGCGATCCAGGATCTAGTCTAGATTAACTAATTCCACAATATTGCCTTCTTATTTCAATAGAGCTAAAATTTTGAAACAATCATATTTTTTATTATCTTTTCCTGTTCTAAACGTTTTTCTTGTCCAAAACTTTTAAAGCGAGATTTTAACGTCTTATATGTTATGGTTAATCGAGGGTCAATAATAATAATCGTACACTTTTTTGGTTAAACAACTTTTGTTTTTTTTTTTTCATCTCTTGTGTCCTTTTTCCGAAAAATTAATTTTTTACTTTTAACCTTACTTTTTACGATTTAAGGAAGTTCTACTCGTTCTATATACAAATTATTGCTAGCAAATTTGTAGTTCTTTTTTGGATTGGCAACTTTTGTCCATTCACTTTTTCATAGCTTGTGTCGTTTGTCCAAAAATTTTATCAATTTATTTTTTACTTTATTTATTATGATTAAACCAAACCAAGCGTCCTTAAAAAAAATATTGATGATAAATTTGCGACTCTTTTTAGAAGTGTAACTTTTGTCAATTACTTTTTTTGATAGCTTGTGTCGTTTGTCCATAAATTTAATTACTTCATTTTAAATTTTGTTTTTTATGAATGAAATAAAAACTACGTGTTCTATCACAAAGTTGCTCGTAACAGATTTGGAGATCTGTTTTAAGTTTACAATTTTTTGCTATTCACCTTTTTTTATCTTGCATAGTTTGACCGCAAAATGGATTTTTTGATTTTCCATTATTTTTTGGGCGATCAAAATTTGAATTTTCAAAAAGTTGTTGCGAAAATCGTATTGGGCGGTCTAAAATAAACGTTTTTGTTCTCTTTACTTTTTTTCGTATCGTGCCTTCTTTGGCTTAAAATGTTAATTATCGTTTGTTTTTTTGAAGTTTGAAAAAACTCTAACCATTTTTCTTTTATCGAAAAACGTCATGAGGATACATTTTTCGTAAGCGAACAAAACATGATAAATCTATTGGAGATAATTCCTCAATATGTAATTAGACAAATGCTATGTTTCAAAAACACCAGACATAGAAGAAAAATTCAAATAGGATTTAATAGATGAAAACCTCTAAATGGTTATTAAATATTATCAAATAACTGAATTTGTTAAGTTAAATTTATGCAGTTTTTGTAACATATTGAACACTGTCATACAAAGTAGATGACATTTGATTTAAATATTTTGAGCGTTACAACATTCTTAAAGCGAGATTCTAATGCGATAGGACTTTTTTGTGAGTTAAGGGTCAATACTAATCATATTCCTCGAATCCTGAAAATGCTAAAACCATGCTAGACTTATTTGTTTCAAAACATTTATTTGTCATATTTTGTTCCCTTCAAATTTAAACATAACAAATCTCTGGGTGAATTAACTGTACCTTTTTAAAAAAATGTTTTTGTGTTTTTCAATTTTCTCTTATGATAAAGCATATCCGCATATTTTCACAGTTTACAGAATGATTCCAGAAAAACAGATTTTTATTTTTCGAACGTTAGCTTTGCTGAGACTTCACAACATGATGATTTCATCATTCTTCTCCAACTCTTCTCTTCCAAATTACTATGGCTTCCATTAAATAAACATTCCACGTATGACAAGTATTTAGTATAAAAAGGCATTTTCTCAGATTCAGATGATATACTTCTGGATCTGCTTTGCTAGGAAGTAGATATTAAACGACTTTAAACAGTGACATCTTTACTGGTTTTTTTTAAAACACCTTATTCAATCATGGCGCACGTCAGGAAGATAGTGCAATCTATCTTCTGCTTATTATCTTTCTGTACTTTCAAGTAAGTAAACCATTTTTAAATTATATATCAAACTGAAAAATTTATTTAAACACATTATAACATCGACTATTACCAATTTAAATTAATTATTTACATCTAGACATTAGGGACAATTCATAAATTACGCAATACATTTTATCCCATTTTTTCCTTGAAATATTTGAAGTTTTATAGAATCCTTTGAGATCCTGGAAAATTAAATACAATACCTTCTTGAGAGCATCTAAAAATCCTTTAAAATTATCGAATCCACGTTAATATGATAAAATCCCGCGATAACCATTAAAATCACAGGAAAACTTTTTCGAATTATCTAAAGTCCTTCAAATGCTTTGAAATCTTTTAAACTTCTTAAAATCTTTGGAAATATCTTGCAATATTTGAAGGTATCTTCAAATCGAGTAACGTAAAATTAAATCTGATGATATTGCTTGAAATTCCTTGAAATTTTGTTAATCCAATTTGAAATCTGTATAAATCCCTGAGATTTTTGAGAGTTCCCTGCAAATGGTCTGGTATTCTGGAAAATTAATTTAAGTTCTGTATTGAGAGCTTTTAAAAAACTTTAAAATTACAGAAACCCTCGAAAATCTTAATATTAAAGGATTTTTCGACTAGCAGTAATTACAAAAATTCCGAAAAAGCTTCGTTTTTGTGGATATTTGTTTACAGAATTACGGAAATAAAAATAAAAATACTAATCTAATTATACATATATGGAGTCTTTATAACATCATTACAATCTTTTCAATATCAATATATTCAATATATTTGAGAAACACTTTGTTTCTCTATTTGTAAGGCTTCAAAAAAGAATATGGCTCAGATTTCATTATTGCAAAAATATGTAAAACAATACAAATGCATTTTCTGTCCCGGGTAGAAATTGCCTCTTTATGCCTAAACTAAATACTGGCTCTCACGAGGCCGCAGCCAGATTTCCTAGCTGGAAGAATCTAGACTTTCCCTCTGCTGGCCCTCGACCATGAAGATATATTTAAAAAATAATTTCTATCAATTAATTATTTTCTCGAGGAGACCTTGTAAAGCCCTCGACAGGTAAAACGGGTAATACAGCTGTGAGTGTAAAAAGTACATTAATGTTCTTATGCTTACTTATACTTTAATTTAAAAAAGAACAAATTAAAAAAATTACCGAAATTCGAACTTTGAACAATTTTATTTTTTTCTGAAAAAATTATAAACATTTGGTGCCTTAAAAATTTGAAAAGAATTTTTCTTAAAGATCGATTTAATTTAAAATCACGTAAGTACATTTCAAAATCATATATAACAAATCGAGCTTCAAAAACCTTCTTTCCTAATTTCTAAAGTATCGGATGAATGCCGTCAAACTGCGTTTGTCTTTAGTTATTAGTAATAAGTCTTCTCTAATCAAATTTAACAATAAGTTTATTTTAAAATAACGTGCGGAGTATAGTTGATAATAGAATGTCAATAAAAATATGAGAAAACGGAGGCGTGTTTGTCAGAGGCTACATAAAGGTGTAAAATCTTTAAATTAAACTTTGCAAAGAAAATGTATTTTACAATTGGATTAATATTTTCCTTCTTTGACTCAAAAATTTCTGGTAATAGATTATGGCAATGTGCTGGTTATACTTTAATACTACTGCAACCATAGCATCACACTTCAGAATTTAAAGCATGATCAACTTTTTAATAATTTATTAATATTTTATTTCAATAAACAAAATAAGAAACAATAGCATATCCTCTTGAATAATAGCGTGTGAGGGAGTATCTAGATTCTATAAAGAACCTATTAATAGGTGCCTCTTAAGAACCAAGTTATAATTTCTACCCGGGGTACGTTGAAGAAGAAAAAACGATGAGATCAACTTTTGATTTTTGTGAGTTTAGCATGGAACTCTACTCTTGATTTTCTATAACCAAATAAATAAATATGTATATAAGTTAGAATATAATATTTTCGTGCAGTTTTGTTATTACTTCTTATTTTTTACAGGTAATCTTCACAGCAAAAATAAAAGGTAAAAAGTATGCAGGTAAAAGTGTTAGGAAGTAATCTCGGAATGCAACAAACTGAAGATCTGCAAGGGTAAAATAAAATATCAATAATTTTTGCTTTTACCCTTATCGATCTTCATTTTTTGTTTAGTATGGCAAGATTACCCCCTGAATTTGTTTGTGTTATACAATGTTTAAATCCTCAATATTTGTTTTTTAAAAGAAAATGTTACAATTTTGTTCTTTCTTACCAGGATTAAGCAAAACCTCTAAAGTTTAAAGAAATAACGTCAAATGAAATAGTAACTAGATGTTCGTCAACTGATGCTAGTGAACAATGGGACAAAAGCTTTGAAACCAAAAAGAGAAAATGTGACCAGTGTTATCATAAAACCAAAACTACTGAGAATATTAAGGTACTTATAAAAATTATTTATAATCTAACTCAAACACAATATATGCTCCTTTCTAATCTAGTTATATGTATTCATTGATTTAATGGTGTACCCTAAACAGTTACGAAATAAGTTTCACATTAAATACCACTGAAAAAAATTATCGGTCGTTTCCAAAGTATTTTAAGAATACTGCATGGCCGAAAAAAATAAAATGAAAATAGCTAAATAGTAATGATTAATTTTTATTATTATTATTTTTATTATTATTTGAGCTTGTAAAGCTCAATCTTATTGAGTTGCAAAGTCTATTATATCATAAAAAAATATCTGTAATGCTTGAATATCTTTATCCAAATTTGATATATCTTGAGAACCGTAACTGAAGTTTGCAACGTTTTTAAACGAAAATAAATTTTAGTTTTTTATTTTCTATATAATTTTCAAAGTCCCTAGGCATCTAAAACTTAGTCACCTATTATAAATTATTGAGATCAAACTAATTTTTGTTTTACTGGTCACCAGGTGCAAATAATCACTAAAAGAAATTTCGGAAATTTTATAATTTCGTTTATAAACGTTCCAAACTAGTACATGAGAAAAAAATTCTCAAATTTACAGCAATGACAGGCATACAAGCAACATTTAAACGATTAGTGATGCGGTTAATTTATACAGGAAAATTTATTGCAAATATAAAAAAGAATTATTTTTTTTTTAGTCTGCTGAAAAATGTTGCAAAAAACTAGCTGCACAATTAGAAGATGACGCAAAATTATATTATGGTAAAGCTAAACTATGCATTCAAGGATTAGGTAAAAATGCACTGATTCTACAAACGAATGCAAAAAGGAGGCAACAAAATTACGCAAGGCAGTAGCTCAGACGAAAATAGATTATGACAAGGGCAGATCTGTCACATTTCCAAATTTCGACCATTACACACCAAAGATATAAAGTACAACTGTATAACTGTACAACTTGTATTGAAATAAATAAAAAAAATTAACAATTAAATTAGTTAAATTGACCATCTTTCCAATCCCTTACTGTTGCAAAATTTCTCCTGTTGCGTCAACTACGTCAAAGATTTTTAAGTACGCTTCTCGGTTCTTTTCATTGAGGCCATCGGTCAAAAGGATAAACACATTTTCTTAAAATTCATAGGAAAACTTAAAATTTCTTTTATTTTTAAAAGTTTGGTGCCATTCTCAAAACTAACGTTTTTTTCTCAAATCTTTTTTTAGTATTAATTTATTTTGAATTCTTTCGAATTCACCCTCAATTTCGTGGAATTCCCGTGAAACTCACTGAATTACGAAATTAATTAGATAAAACGAAATAAATTTTTTCCAATGCCTTTGTTTTTTTCTGAATTCACTCGAAATTAAATGAATTCAATGAATTTTGTTAATATTGTATTTTTTCAATTTACTCACATATTACTGAATACAATGAAAATTTATCGAAATTTTATCATTCATTATAGTTCTTTTGAATTTTACTTAAATTGTTCTGGATTTACTCAGACTTATTATGAATTTATTATGAATTCATATAAATTTAACAGGGATTTCTATCAATTTGATTAAATTTTGTTGCTAAAAATACATTTAGAAATCCTATAGAAATCTTTGAACTGCGAAAAATGAGTATTTTCAAATTTAACATATTTTTCTATCATTAAGGAGAATACTTTCTTTATATTTCATAAAAAATCCTGTGTATATCACTCTAGGGGAAAAATGCTCTGGGGCTGTTTCAAACAATTAATTGTGATGAAATTCTAAATTTTCGTATTCTAAGCCCGATCATATCCAAAATCATATATTCAAAACGTCTCAGTTTTTTAATTCAATAATTTTTACAAAAACTCATACAAAAATAAAATCAAAAGAACTATTTGTAGACGATCTTGTTTATTTAATGTTGAGTTTACTTGTTTTTAAGATCATGTAAATATAAATTTCATATGTTTCCGATCAAGTTTTCTTATTTTACAAGATTTCATTGAATTTTAAGAAAAATTCGATTCAACTTAAGAGATATTTAGAATTTTTCAAAGTTAAAACAAAGCTGAATTATTCATAAAATTAAATTTAGAAAATAAAAATTTTATTATTCACATAAAATTAATATTAAAAAATAATAATTTAGTTTTCTATAATCTTTCAAAATTCATTCAGAAAGTGCGAACTTTTCAACAAAATAGGTAAATCCACAGCCAAAAAGATTAATTTTTAGCCAGTTGTACTTTTAACCAAAAAAGATGAAATTTTTTCCGAAAGAGACGAATTTTCTATAAAAAGTTCATTTAAAACCGAACAGTTGAATTTTTAAAATCAATTCATCCAAAAAAGAGGGATTTTCAACAAAATAGTTGAATTATTCTAAATCAAACAGATTAATTCTTTACCGAAAACGACCGAAAACTTGTACTTATAACAAAAAACAAATAAAATGTCTACCACAAAAGAAGAATTTTAAAACCAGAAAGATAAATATTTTGTTTTTAAAGTTATATGAATATAATTTAGCTAATTTAAAAAAAATGCAATCTATTCTAAACTTCTTAAATTTCTGATTACCTTTTAAACTGACTCGATCTATTCTTAACATTCGTTAAAAGTTTTTAACACTGAAAAAATAGCTTTAAAATCTACCAGAAATGTTTTCGAGAATTTAACAAATCTGTTTAAATCTTTTTAAATATTGTCTTGAAATTAGTCTTTAAAAAAAAATCATTAAAAATTTTCCTAGTGAAAATCTTAGAAAAATTCCGATTCTTTTAAAATCTATCAAAATTTTAATAGCACTTTTTGCTCGAAGTCTTCAAAAATGTACATTTTGTTTTGAATGTTTTTAAATTTTTTTAAATTTTACACCCTTTTTTCTAAACTGCCATACATCTTGTGAATTGATTCGAATTTCCGTTAAAAAAATTAATCCTCAACCACTCAAAAAATTGCTTTAAAACTTTCCAGATTATTTTTTTATAATTTAAAAAATCTTTTGAAATGTTTCAAAATCTGTTTAAATATTGTCTTAATTTGTTTTTAAATAAAAAATATTTTGAAATTTTCATGAGAATCTTTAAAAAAAATTAAATCTCTTTAATTCTTTCAAAATTCTCAAAAAGCTTCTGAATTTTTTTCGAAATCTTTAAAAACCGACATTTTGTTTTAAATTTTCAAACCATTTCTTAACTTCTTTTAAAACTTCTAAATATCTTTCAAAACTAATTATTTAATAATATGAAAAAAACATTTACAATTCAAATTTCCTTTTTATCAATAATGTTTTTGGGAAAATTGAAAATAATGTAGGTTTTCATTTAAAAACGGTATATATTACATGAAATTAGAAAATCGTACTGATTTTTGTTTTTATTTATTAATAATTATTATCACCCTCCATAAAGTGATTAATTTCTTTCTTTTCTTTAATTTCTGTTACTACTTACTTTAATTTAAGATCACCTAATACGTCACTGCCATGCGACGCGTCAACCTTACTTTGTACAAGGAAATACTGATTTTCACCTTTATTTTTGACACTGCCCTTAAAAACGCTCATTTTATCAAGTTTTTTTACTCTAGAGGAACAAAAACTTAATTTATGCAAATTTTGCAAGCAAAATAAATAATTTTGTAAAAAAATAAAGTCCGTCCTTCGAGTTTTGTTATTTTAATCGCATTTACCATCCGTATTTTTAAAAAGATTATAGTTACAACCGACTCTGGGTTTAGTCACTCGCGGTTTAGTAATTCCTAGAATTGCTGGCCCACGCGGTTTCTCAGTGCGCGGGACGAGAGACAGTTGCGAGTTTTGCCTGAAAAACACCAGCAGCGTAGCGGAAATGCGCAGTGCGCGGGTACTCATATACGAGTATTGCGCAATATTATACGTTTGGATACTCCCGGTTTAGCAACAAGCCTACTTGCAGGAAACGCCCGAAACTGTGGATAAACTGAGAATCGGGTGTACATTTGAGTGACAAAACACAGAAATATTGAGCATTTTTACAAGAAAAATGTAACTACCAACAGTGTGTCAAAAACCAGTTTCAGAATGACAAAAAATTATAAAAACCATTCTGTTACCTGGTCAGCGGTGTATCATTCCATACCTCAAATCTACTTTACATATTTCTTGCATAAATTTAATTATTTCTTATCTTCAGAAGTGCCGACTTTGATAAAATCTTTTTAGATGTGATACAGTCAATTTCCTTTCTGAAATATTGCATTTTTTATTCAAATGTAATTTCCACTGTATGTTCTAAAGCTTGTCCTTAATTTGACAATTACCCACAAACTGATGTTATACTCCAGAAAGAAGTTACGCAAGTTGAGTCATCAACATACGCCATCTAGTTTAGTAGAAAAAAATATTGTGAACCTGCTAAAAGTTGTAAAAAGAAAAAAGCACGACCTAGGAAGACAAGGAAAGCCTTATAATTAGAACACTCGTTTCACAGTCGACCGCTCTTAACATAGGATTGGGTCATAGGCTACAACCAAGACCCGAGGTACCCTTTCCTTCTCGAGTAATAACTCAAACTTGACCTCGAGTTGTACTCCAGTTAGCTTGACTAGAAGTCGTCTGAAGAGCCTTGCAGGCACTTTCTGGACTCTAGACTTATTCTAGAGAATGTAGAGTACTCTTGTTTCGTCATAGGTCTTTAATTCATTAAAAAATGTCACTTTCAGCGACGCAACCATCTATCGACCGAGCCAAATCCCTAAGCGAAAAGTCAGCTTCCAAGGGTATCAAATGAAAAACCAACAGAGCACGAGGCTAAATTCAAAAGCAAAAGGGAGATCAAGGCTTCCCGCAACTTCAATCACCCCAGAACCTAGATTTTTACTCTTTATCTTTTACTTCTTGAAAATTCCATGCAGTTTTCCTATGCGCTCGAATCTGATACTGCAGGTAATTTACGTTTTTTAAATGCTGTCTCAAGGTGGCAATTCATGGGATGACTTCAAATTCCAAGTTTTTTTCCGGTCAAATTTCAGTTGTTTCTCGAGCCAACTTGATATATAAGTTATTTAGGTTGCCCGCAAAACTTTATTTAAAAAATCCCTCATGTTTCATTAAATAATTTTTCATTTTCCCTGACCATTATCGGAATTTAATGAACAGATGTGTAAAACAAATGAAAAACTAGTGATTTATGATAATACAAGTAGGTTTTTTTTGTACCCAACCGCTCAATTTCAGATTAAAATATACAAAACTTCAAATTTATTTATTTATTTTATCAAAACAAAAAAAAAGATGAATTTTGTACCATAAAATATGAATTTTCAACACAAAAACGTTGCATTTTGAACCAAATAATGAAATTGTCCATTAAATGGTTTTTAACCGAACAGGTGCACTTATAACCAAATAGTTGAACACTGAAGCAAAAGAGTAGAGTTTTCAACAAAATAGTTCAACTTTGAGCCAAATTGGTTAATTTTAAACCTACAAAGATGAATGTTCAACCAAATGGCAAAATTTTTAATAAAAAAATTCAAATAAAATTAAAAACAGTTGCATTTTCAGCCAACAATTCCATTTTTAACCCAACAAGACGATTTTTTAATGACTTTTAAAGCGAAAAAATTTAATTTTCAATAAAAAGGCCAATACGAAAAGAAAAATATACAAAATAGTTGACATTTTAACAAACAAAAAAATCAATAAAATACTTTAATTTTTAACCAAATAGTTGAACCTTTAACCTAAAATATAAAACTTAAACTTTCAGTGAGAAAATTTAATTTCAACACACAAAAAACGATTTCTCAACAAAATTGTTAAATTTTCAAACAAAGCGATGAATTGTCAACTAAAATTATGCATGTTGGAATCAAAAAGTCGAATTACACAAAGAAGTCAATAAAAAAAAGTTGTATTTTCAACCAAATAATTCGATTTCTAAAAAAAATCTTTTTTAACCAAATAGTTACATTTACAACAAAATAATTTAACTTTTAAAAATGGTCATATTTTTAATTTAAAAAAACTCTAAATCAAAAATAGGTGCATTTGCAACTACATAGTCCACGAATTATAATAATACTTAAAACAATTCTTATTTTATTGCCATGCTTAAAGTTTAATGCATATTTCGAACATTAATATTTTTAATAAAATAAATTCTTCTATAAGATTAGCGAAAATGATAAGAAGAAGTTTTATATAAATAAGTGTAATGCAGTTATTATAAAGTTACTTTTACGAAAGAAAAATTGTATTACATGATTTTACATTGCAATTAAAAAGAAACATCAGGCACGCTCGAAAAAGTTTCCTGACTTAAAAAAATAATCCTTTAATGTTTCAAGATTTACCAGGTATATAAAAATTATCTCACAAATCCCGGTTTTCCCAGTGATTTTTATTTAAAAATCCAATCGAAAAAATGCAGTCAAGATTAAAAAATACTGATTTAAAAAGCTTGAAATTGTCCAATAAAATATTGCACATACCAAAACAGTCATCAAATTATATTTTGAAATAGAAAATTATCCACTGTATGAGTCATACGTACCTGAAACACAAAATAAATGTACATCTTAGTATTCAGTAAAATAATAATTTTTCTTAAATATTAAATATGGAAATCTAGACTGCCTTTTGGATGATACCTCTTTTATTATACATTTGTGAATAGTCACATTAGAATTAACTACATTTATTAAAAAATCACGAAAATAAAAAAATAGTTGAAATAAGTATAAAACAAAACATGATGTAGTTATAAAAAAGGTATCCTCCAATAATTTTAAACATCTTACTGTGTAGAAATGGTACTTTTTACATATAACAATAAATAGCGATGTTTCCTAATTTGTCAAATTGTAACTTTATAAGAGGAGAACAAATTTCCAATGGCACGAGCTTTAAGCAATTTAATAACTACAAGATATTCTGAGATATACTTGAATTATCACTATCGAACAGTTAAAGAAATTGGTAATACTAAAAAATAAATTAATATATTTTTTATTTGTTTCCATAGTACATGAATTTGATAAATAATTTAAAACAATTTTTATTTATTTCCACAGGCGCTTAAAATTCAATTTAAGAAACTAGTATTTTCAGTAAAATATATATTAAAAAATTCGGGAAAATACTTCGGTATCACATCAAATAACTTCAAAATGCCTTCAAATCCAGTGACTCAGATCTGAGTCACTGGGACATTGACATCTCTCTTCAATTGCCTTAACATCTTTTAAAACTCTTTGCTCAGTATACCAGAAAACAATCAATTTTTTCCTACTTTTTATTATTTTTAAAAATCTAAAAATATATTTTGTTTAATTTTTTAGAATATAGTATGTTCATTCATATATTCATTATTCATAAAGTTCTAAATTCGTTAAATTACGATAAAAATTGTAAATCATAAATTTTAAGTATTTCAGTTTGAGAATATTTAGCTTTTTTCGGCCGTAAAATACTTTCAATTTTCAGTAGTTATGATTTTAAAATCTTTAATAGAAAACTGTCCTTATCTGAGAAATTACATTTACAATTGACCATTCAGAAATTGTTCAATTTTAAACGTTTAAATTTGAAATATTTTAATTATGACAATTCTAATTTTATATTATTCGATTTGAAACATTTTCAAGAAAAATGTTCAATTTCTATACACGTCTAAGTCGAAATTGTCTAAGGTAACCATTTTAAAAACTGTAGAAAAATATTTCGATTAATCTGTTATACCTGTATCTTTTCATGAAAAATAAAACTACCTACAGAAAGCAATTGAAGAATAAAATTCTTTCTTGAGTTCCAGTGTTATTTAAAAAAAAAACTTTCATTTTATTTTACTCACTTTTTACACTATTACAGTTACCTTTAAATGATCCTAAAGTCAGCTAATGATTTTTATAACAATATGTCTAAAATAATTACATTTCTTATTCAAATTTAAACTAAAAAATTTGAATGCGTACAGGCAAAATATCGAAATTTATTATAGTTAATTTCGAAAATATTTAATTTGTAAAGATTCATCGAAAACTGTTTTATCTTTAAAGGTATAATTAAATCCTAAACCGTTTAATTTGAAATTAACCAAATTTAAATGGTTATTTTTATTACTATTTCTTTTTCATTTATTTGTTGTTTAGAATCATACTTCTTTCATTTCAACTTCTTTTGTATTGTTATAATAGATAAATTGATTCTCTTGAGTATATGTTTCATAAAAAAAGATTTGTTCAAAACATAATTCTTTTTAAGTTTTCTTGTCCAATTTTTGTACGCAATTTGACTTTTTAGAGTTTATGTTTTTAAAATATTTCCTAACAAAAATGTAATAAACAGAGCAATCAAGCCTTTGTTTAAATTTATTATTTAATTAGCCTTTTTGTCGTTCTCTAGAGTTTGGTTCTTTAAACGCACTATTTTTAAAAATTCGTTTTTTTTCACATCAAAAAAAGTTAAATTAATTATAATAGTAGGTAAGTTGTAGAGAAGGGAAAAAATGAAATTTAAAAAAGGGGAAACGCATGAGAATAGGGAACCCTGCATAATATTTATACACGTTGAAAAATTAATGTCCAAACATAAATGTTTAAACCAGATCTAAAATAGTATCGCGAAACATACAGACATTAACGCGTAACATCTGCTATCTTTTTGAGATTTTAGACATCTAAATATTTATATCATAAACTGAAACTTTCGAGATGTCGATGTTTCGTGCCATATGTAAATTTGTTGCAAACTTGCATATATGTGTCTTTCAATGTCCACCGAATTTAGCCTTTAACATCCATTTTTCTCCGTGTAGGTGGTCAATATATATAAAGTACAAAGTTCATAGAGATAGATATAAATAATTTTTTAAAGAGCACGTTGTGCCTTCCTTTCCCACAAGAAGAATTAGCCCGTGTTAATTTCTCCTGCACATAAAAACCGCATATTGAAGGTTCCCTTCTTTTTTCCCCTGCGTTAACCTTGCCGCTACGTAGATGCGGTCAAAGGGTGAAAGTGACGTCATAAACATAACCAAGGCTCCCACGAGCATAATTTCCCGTTTATGCACCCCTTGATGCTCACGCATGGCACATAAGCGAAAGCCTTTCGATTCATATACATTGTGCATCTTGTATGTAAAAGGTACACATTTTTATTTTCTTCCCACATTCGTTACTTCGCATGCCGGATATGAGTAAGGGGTGTTGCCATAAAACCGCAGACGCCAATGTCCAGAAAAAGAGATGCCTTCAATCTCAAATAAGTTTGTTCTCAAGTTCTCAAAGAATTATTGAGGCTTTCAAAAGAAAGATTGATCGCGTGCGAGAATAATTCAGACCTGATTGAATCTGATCAAGGTAGTCGTTACATTTCAGCTTAACCAGACTGGCCGTTTTAATAAAAGAAGAAACTTCCCGGCCATTTCTCCGTTTTTCCCGGTTCGCAAACATTTTTCAAGGCTTGAAGTTTTAAGGTTTGTTAATTAAAAATTGTTTATTCAAATTCTCAATAATTTACACATAAAAATAAAAGCTACTAACAATGTTCAACTGAACAATTTTCAATTAAATGCAGTTAAACTAAATTGAAGAATCAATCAATGAATTTGAAAAAAAAACTTTAATTGAACGATGACATTTTTTATAAGCTAATGAAATTAATGAAAAATAATGAAAACCACTTATGAAATTGAAAATTAAATCATTTTTCTTTTAAATAGTTTAAAAATCCTTAAAATGCTTCAAAGTTTTATTTCAAAGTCTTGAAAAATCTACATGTTGTTTTACATTTTGTCAAACTTTAAATTATTTAACATTTTTTTAGAACTTCTAAACATCTTTTAAAATGAATAGCATTTTTCCTACAATTAAAAAAAAAATCCTAAAAGATAAAAAAAATTCCCTTTAAATCTTTGACATTCAATTTTCATAATTTTGTACATCTTTTTAAATATTCTCTTAAAAACAATTTTTCAGAATAAATAATCATTTTCAAATTTCCTTTAGGAATCTGCAGGAAATTTTCTTTATTCTTCTAAAGCCTTTCACAATTCTTAAAACGCTTCAACATTTTTTTATTCGAAATCCGCAGAAATCTATATTTTGTTATAAATTAGGCCGTGGGCTATTTGCGAAAAAATTTCGGTATGAGTAGCCGGATTTGGTCAGTACACGTTGACATTTCGTTTGAATTATTTAAAAGCATTTCAAATTTTTATTAATTACTTTAAAAAATTTTCAAAACCTCTAAATATCTCTCCAACTTACTCGAATCTTTTCTAAGAATAATAAGCATGCAATGGTTATTTATACATCAAAATTCAAGAATTTGTCATAAAAATAATTTTTTTCCGAATAGAACAAGTAAAATTGTAACGTTCAAAGTTTAGTTTTTTGGTTTAGTTTTTAATATTTGATTTATAATTGCTGACTTTCAATTAAGTACGATATTTAAAAATATTAAGTAATGGTCTTTATTTAATTAAAAAATTTCAAATTGTATAGTTTAAAGCCTTTAATTATGAATATATTATTCTAAAGATATTAAAATTTTTTAAATATTTCTTGAAATTTCAATCGGGCATTTTTATTTGTTTAACTAATATGACTTTCCAGTTGAAACAGTTTAATTTTAAACGCTAGAACCGGCAAATTCTAAAATTGTGAACTGATTCCGAATCCTCTTGTAAAATCAATTTTTTCCCTTTTAAATACTTAAAGTACAATTTGATTTGAAAAATCATTAATTAATTTATATTCAACGTTGATCAACTAAAAGTGTTTTTTATCCAAAATCTTCTAATTTATAATTTTGCAAGTTTTTGAAATTGCATTTAAAAATTTTTTAAATTAAAAATAAATGATATCATAGTTTTAAAAAATTTAACCAATAATTAAAAAAACGGATAAAATCAAAGTTGACAGATTTTTTCCTGAAAATTTGTAAAATTTCTGGTAAAAAAATAAATTCATTGCCATTTCTCGGTTTTTTTTTCCAATCTCATAGAATTCCCGGGCTCTGATTTCTCCCTGACCGATTTTTTTTCTCCCTGCACTCAGAAAAATGTTCATTTGATCCTATATCAAAGATCGAATTTCTTTGAGTTAAACAACGGTGTTTGAATCAAGTTAATTTTTATTTCAATCTTACAAATATGTCTTTGTTTTAATCAAATATTTGTTTGAGTTAAAAAATGGTGTTTGAATCAAGTAAATTTTATTTGAATCTTACAAGTATTTTTTTTTTATCTAATAAAGTATTTGTTTTTGTCTCCATATCAAAGAAAGAATTTATTTCATTGAAATGAACATTTTTCTGAGTGTGATCATTAATCTTGAAAGACCAAAATTCTAATCTGGTAACATTTTTAATATAGAATCTTTCAATAATACCGAAAAAATACCAAAAGTGACTCAATTCTAACCCAAAAGTGAATTTATAAAGATTCTAGGTGAATTTTAACGAATTTATTATAAATTCATAAGATTTCAAAACGATTCACACGTTCAACTAAAAATAATTTAAATAAATTGGGAATTTAGAGGAATTTATGAGAAAGGGGACGAGTTCAATAAAATTCATAAAAATTCAAGGTGAATTTAGAAAAAACACAAGTAAATTGAAAAAAAATATTTAAAAAATGTAGCGGAATTCCAAAAAAATCGTAGCAATGATTAAGAATTCAAGGTAAGTTTAAAAGACTTCAGGGTGCGTTAAACAAAAATTAAATTGAGTAGAATTGAGTGAATTAAGAAGAATACAAGTGAATTAAAAAAAATCCAAGAGAAATCTGAAAAATGTAAAAGATTTTTAAAGAATTCCGGATAAATTGATAAATTCTTTAAAATATCTTTATTGGCCCTGTAAAATCTATCTATATATTCAAAAATTTTGGGACATTCCTTACAGTATGGAAATTGTTGTGAATTATTTAAATATATTAACATCATTAAAATACTGGTGAAGTTTTTAACTTTTTGAACCTTTCTTGGAATATTTGTAAACGCCCAAAAATATTCCAATTCCTCTAAAATCTTTTGAAATCCCTTGAAATTTTGTAATGTTCTAAAAAATTACTGGGACCACTTTAAATTATTGAAATCTATTGAAATCTATTAAAAATACCCTAAGATGTATTAAATCTTGTAAGATCTTCAGAAATCACTTGTAATATTTGAAAGCTCCAGAAAATTCCTTTGGATTTTCAAAAATAGCATAAAATTTAAAAAATTCTTTGAAATTCCTTCTAATTATTAAAATTAATTAAAAATGCCTTGAAATCTTTTAGAATATCCTACAATCAACAAAATATTATAAAATCCCGTGAAATTACATGAAATTTGATATTTCCTAAAATCATTGAAAATTGATTAAAATACCATGAACATTTTTTAAAGTCCCACAAAATCATTGAAATCCTCCAATATCTCATTAAACCTTCAAATATCATGAAACATTCCAAAATATTTGAAATCTATTTAAAATATTATGAAATATCGTGAAATTCATAAAATCTTATGGTATTTCCTAAAATACTAAAAAATATTTTTAAATCCCTTGACACCGTTCATTCTTCGAATATTTATTCAAGATTTTGTAATCTTTTGACAATGCCTTAAAGTCTTTTAGAATACCTTAAAATATTTCAAATCTTTTAAAATCCCTTGAAATTCCTTGAACCTTTTTGAAGCACTTAAAAATTCCTTGGATGTTTTAAAAATACCTTAAAATCTTTTGAAATCCCTTCAAATTACTGAAATCTATTGAAAATTCTCTGGAATTTTATAAAATACCCGAAAATATATCAAATTCCTTGAAACTTCATAAAGCTCTTGAAAATTCTTTAGAATTAAGAAAATACCCTAAAATCAATGAAAACCCGTTCAAATTATTGAAATCTATTAAAAATCCGTGGAATCTTTTAAAATTCACTACATTATTGCAAATCTTTTAAGTCTTTTGAAATCGCTTGAAACTTTTAAAAGCTTTAACAATTACTCGGGCTTTTTAAAAACTAATTTAAATTCATTAGAATTAGTGAAAACTGTCAACAATTTTAGGAATATTTTTAAATACCTTAAAATAGGTATAGACCTGAATTCAAAAGTGGTTAATCATAACTTAATATATTGAAATAAAAGTGACTCAAGTGATATTTTCATTTAAAAAAAGTGACTATAGTGGCTCAATCGCAAAAAGTATACTAAATGTGACTGTCTGGCAGTTACTTGAAAAGCTTCTTACAGAATTTTCCTGACTTTTGCCATTTTTCCTCAACATCCCTGACTTTCTCTCATCGAAAAAATTCCTGGAATTTTTTCTTAATTTCCATGACCCACGGCCATCTAGGGCCTGGTTAAATTAAAAATAAAGTTGAAAATCTGGGATCATTTCCCCCAATTAGACATAAAAATAATGTTTATTCTCGTTTATATTTTAAGTAAGGGTCTTAAATGTCAAAGTCTTTAAATATAAAAATTTTCTTACAACCATCAACTTGACAGGAAGTATTCAATTTCAACCCTACATACATAGTTGAAATATATCTTCCTGACTATGTGACCGCATTAAGTAGATCGCAAACGTATCAGTTCCTAACTGTCGTGACGAACGCTTCTAAGTGATTTACAAGCAAGCTATCACATATCACCCTAATTGTTATTGAGTGAAGTTCTGCATATCAGGAGTTACAATTTCAAATTAAAAAAAGGTCTTAAAAAAAGAAAATCCTTTTGTTACGATTTTACCAATACAAATGAAAAGGCGCTGCCACGTGTAGGGTAAATGAAAAGGCGTTACAGAGTTAAGGGCGCTGATGTTGCTAATACAATTTATATGGGATTTTGAAGCATCGAGAGTTCGCCACGCGAGTTAGCTTCTTTTCAATTGGCCTCCCCGAAATGGAAACTTGTCATTTGGACACGTCTGGATAGCCTTCATCAAAGCAACATTTAGCGAAAGACCAAGAATCTATTGGTGTGAAATCACAACAGAAATTAGACCAACAACTACATTATAAGTAATTTGCTTGTTTCTTTAAGATTTTGTGGTGTTGAACAGGGTAATTAATAAGTGAAGATGTTTTTTTTTAAATTATTCAATGTTGTTGATGTTGTCTTCATCAGAAATATAACGCAGAGACTAGCTTTTACTTGACCTTTCTTTTTTTAATGCTGTTGTGTCTATTTAAAAAAATTTGTCATCCTGCTGATGTCGTCTGTAGGATGACATGGATTCATAAACAATCCTGACATCTCTTGTGTTTTTTAATATATTTTAATTATGTCTGTCCTGCAGACGGAGTCGAAATGATTAATTAAGCCTAAGCATGTTTTATACATGGTCTCACAAAATAAAGTAATGATAAAATTTGTTGCATGACATTTTTTAGAGGGATAAAGTTTTATTCAGAAGACTTCGCGTTTTTCCAAACACATGTGTTGTCATGGAAAAACAAAAGAAAGTTTAACCAATATTTCGTTAAAGTTTATCCTGTAAAGTTAATTTTGGTTCCGTTCTAACTTCATTTACTGAAAAAATTTAATAATAGACACAACAACACTTTTTAAAAAAGACAGGCCACATGTATAATTTTTTTTAACTAAACTGTGAGACCTCGCAGTTGGTTATTTATTTTTTAATGCAAATAAGGACTAGTAATCAACCAGATTCATTAATTTCAAAATAACATCTTCACTTGTAACTTTTTTCTTTTATGACAACTTCACAGCAACCTTCTCGGTCTTTCGATAAATCTTCGGTATGTACGAGGGTAGTTCAATAAGTCCTTAGAATGACCAACAGATGGCGCGCGAATCGCTCCAAATCATCTGTTTTCAGTCAGCACCACTCCCGACTAGA
>NC_046665.1:88093777-88099597 GCF_010883055.1 Belonocnema kinseyi
GAGCTCCAAGGAGATTATGTTGAAAAATAAAAAAAAATTTACCCAAAAAAAATTGTTTTTATACTTCATTCTAAGGACTTATTGAACTACCCTCGTAGAAAGCTACCTGATGAAGGAATCGATCCGATTCCGAAACTCATTCTTATAAAATTTCACATGTGCAAAATTTGTTTTTAAATACCATTGTTGTTTCTCGGACTTGAAAGTCAAAGAAGATTTACTGGGTTGATACAGACTAATGCATGTACAAGAATTTTTAACCGGATAGTTGTAATTTCTACTAAAAAAGATAAATTTTCAACAAAAATCAAACAGTTAAATTTTCCGTTTGAACTTCTCATTATGCAGAATAAAAAAAGAATTTTTTATAAAATAGTTTAGTTTTTAAACGAAGAGATTAATTTAAAACTAAAGTGATGAATATTCAACCAAAAAAATGAGTTTTTTAAGTTTCAACCAAGTAGTTGAATTTTCAACCAAAAAAGATTAATTCCCGACGAAAAATGTAATAGTTAAGATATCAATCGAAAAATAAGAATATTCAACAAAATAGTTGAATTTTCAGAAAACAGATTATTAAATTTCAACCATAAAGTTTCATTTTTAACCAGAAAAGATGAATTTTTAATAAAAAGAGGTAATTTTCGACCAAGACAGCTGAATTTGTAAATAAATTATTGCATTTTTAACTATAAAAGATCAATTTTCAAAGAAATGGTCAAAATTTCGAACAAAAAAGATTGAACTGCACCAAAAACAGTTGAATTTTCAACAAAACATTTAAATTTTCAAGTCAAAAAGATCAATTTTGTATAAAACAGTTGCATTTTCAACAAAAAATATATTTTTAAATCGAAAAAGATGACCTTTATCAAGAAAGATGAATATTCTATCCAAAGAGAGGAATATCAAACAAAACGGTTGAATTTTCAACCCAAAATATGACTTCAACCAAATAGTAGAATTTTCAATAAAATAAATAAATTTTCAACCAAATAATAATTTTTTTAACCAAAATAGATGAATTCGGAACCAAAAATATAATAGCAGACTGTTCACCCAAACGAATTAACTTTTAACACAAAGTCGTCGGATTTTCTTATTGGTTTATATTAATTCAGTTCACATTAGGAAAAAAAAACCATTTTGTAGGCTATTTTGTAAACTATTTGGTTAAATATTCACCTTTTTTTAAATAATCTTCTTCGTTAGTTAAAAATTGAACTATTTCATTAAAAAATCGTCTTTCTTGATTGAAAATTAAATCTTTCATTGAAAATTCACCTCTTCAGGTTTAAAAAACAAATGTTTTTTTACGGCTTTCGACTTTTAGCCTGCAAACTGAACTCTTTTTTTTAATCGTCTTTTAGGGTTAAAAATCACCCATATACATATGAGGAGGACACGAACAAAACATGATAAATCGATCCAAGATGATTTCTCAACAATGAGAAAAATGCTGTTTCTCAAAGACACCAGATTTAGAAGAAAAATTAAAATAATATCAAATAGAGAATCCTGCACAACAAACTGTTTATCCAATTTTATCAAACTATTGAACCTCTAAACTCGGATTTATGCATTTTTAAAAGCATTTTATACACTTTAGTAAAAAATAAACAAAATTCTATTCAAAAATATTTTTAACACTTTTAAAGCGATATTTTAATGGGATACTATTTTTTTGTAATCCAATGGTCAATAATAATATTCCTCGAGACCTAAAAATTATAAAGCCAAGTGTATAACTAACTTTCTCCAAAAAATGGATTTATCATGTATTGTTTGCTTACAAATCAAATAAAGGCCGATAAAGCATGATGATAAAATGCATTAGCAGAAGACCACAGATTGCTACCGGTTGTAGCAAACCGTGAATTGCGATTAACCACATGATGCGGGTCAGCGAGCAAATGTTAGACACGATTCAACCGATTAATGATCACATTCATCGAAGAGAGCAAGAGAAAGAGAGAGAGAAAATCAAGCGAAGGAATTCTGTTCATATAAGAGTGAGAAAAAGTTGTTTCTATTAACTGTATTAAATAGCATTTGTGAGTTTTATAGAGAAGAAGGAGCAATGTTTTAAATTATTTCATACTATCCTCACAATTCACAGCATTATGATTACTCTGAAACAAAACATTGACCATAAGGTTCAATAAGTCGCCGCTAGAGGGATGGCGTTTTGCTGTACTTGGACAACGATTTTAACATCTTGGATAGTCTAACATAGCAGAAGTTTCAGTTTAATATAAAAATATGTATACGCTGAAAACCTCAAAAAGATAACAGATGGCATTCATTAATATCTGTTTATTTCGCGGTTCTATCTCATAATTTAAGCATCTATGTACGTTTGAACATCCACTTCTCGCCGTGCAGACAATTAATTTTCACAGTGTAAGGTTCCTAACGATCCGAGGTTTCGCGATTCGTCGCGTAAAAGTGAATATACCGATGATAGTAGGTCGAACGTATTATCATCTGTACTCAATTGCCGATACAACCGGTTTCTGACATTTCTTCTTACTTTGACTGAACGCCAATTTAGACATGCTTCTTGATCTCGTTTCTCCAGGATTACTGGAGCGTCGCCTATATTGCGTGGCACCGAGCAAACGGTAACTCTTTATAGAGAAAACCACCCTACAATAGATAATGATTTACAGTCAATAAAATTTATTAACTCAAAAAATTGGCAAAAATTTCCATTACTTTTTTTTAGTATAACATTTCAACAAGGATTCCATATTTTCTGAGGCAATTTCATGAGAATAAAAGAGTAATAAAATTTACTACTCAAACGACGAAAATCAATTTTCTTCAATCTAGTTCATTTAGTACATTTTCTTGAAAAAATAATTATTTTCTTAGGCCTGGAAAATATTGCATCGTCCGCACTCGTCACGATATTTCCTTGATTCAATGTTAATTCTTTTTTCGTGTACTTTTTATCTAAATGAAACATTTTTGTAGCATGTTTATAAATTCGAATCAAAGTTTGAAGTTTAATGAACAATATTTATTGATTCAATGCATTCTTTCGAGAATTTGAATATTTAATTGAATATGTAAGCTTAATTTAAAAACAAAAATCGTTCTTCAGTTTGGAAAACTGATGCAGTTAAATGCTATTGAATTTTTTCCTATCTACTTAAGGGTGGTTTCCCCTACAGTCTACACCAACTACATTTAAACCACTTAAAAATTACTGTCCCCTCAGTGATGCGTGACTAAGGTGCTTAGGGTCCAGTTCAAATCGCGGGGTTAAGTTCTTTTTTAAAGCTTTCCTCATTTTTACAACCCTTCGGATGCTAGTGGGTTCGAGTCACGGAATTTTGTTCGCAAAGGAGTCAGAAAGTCAGAGATTTTGACAAAAATGACACAAAAGTCGAGGAATTTATGTAAGAAACATTTTAAATAATTTTCAAAAATAATCAGGGCTGCGACACAGTTACTTTTAATTACTCTTTTTTCAAATCAGCTTTTTCAGATAAAGTCACTACAGTGAAGTTTTTAAATTGAAAACAATTATATTTATTTTATTTCAATAAATTAAGACATAGGTTAACAACTATTTCATTCAAGTCAATACCTATTTCTGAATTTTCTTGAATTGTTTCGAAACATTATAGGGTATTTTAAAAAATTCCAAGAAATTTTTAACTGATTACAAGAAGTTGAAATGAATTCAAAGGATTTTAAAAGAATTTAAGTTATTTTTGATACTTCCAATGAATTTTCAAAATCATTAATACGTTTTTAATACGAATTTCAACAGATTTCAACGGACTTGAAATATTTTAGGTTTTAAGTTTTAAATAATTGCCTAAAATATCGGAACATATGGAATGATTTTTTAAGATCAATAATTTAAGGTTTCAGGATATTTGAAAAGATTCCTAACTATTTTATAAGATTTCCGAGGATTTCAATCATTTTAAGAGGAATTTAAAAAGCTCTCAAAGTATTTTAATAAATTTTCCAGGATTTCCAAGAATTTATTAACAAGGATTGAGGGATTCGGTAGGATTGAAAAGATTTCAAAATATTTTAAGATATTTCTAAAGATGCTGCAGAATTTTAAAGATTGTATGCTATTTTAAAAGAATCCAAGAAATATTAAATTGATTTCGATAATTCGAACGAATGTCAGAGCATTTGAAACATTTTAGGGTATTTTTTTAAAACTTAAAAGTAATTTTCAATAGCTCTACAAAATTTCAAGGAAATTAAAAAGATTTTAAAGAACTTGAAATATCTCAGGATATTTTTAATAGATTTTGATCATTTGAAGTGATTCCAAAGGATTTTAGGACATTTTTATAAATTTCAAGATTTGAAATATTTTAGGAAATTTCAAAGATTCCAAGGAATTTATCATTTATTTCAATAATTTACAGGAATTTTAAAGCATTTGAAATATTTTAGGTTATTTTAAAAGATTCCATGGCATTATTCAAGAAGTTTAACAAATATCAAGTAATTTTTTATTGATTTTAAAAGGATTTTAAATTCTTTAAGGTATTTTAAAAGATGGATTTTAAATATTTTAGGGTACTTTGAAAGATTCCAAGGCGTTTTCAAGAGCTTTTAAAAACTTTAAGGGATTTCCAGATTTCAAAGGATTTGAAATATTTTAGGGGACTTTTTCATTTATTTCAATAATTTAAAGGGATTTCAAAGGATTTGAAATATTTTAGGAGACTTTTTCATTTATTTCAATAATGTAAAGGTATTTCAAAGCATTTAAATATTATGGGGTATTTTGAAAGTTTCCAAGTTCAATTTTTAAAGAATTTAAACAATTTTCAGGGATTTCCAAGGATTGCAATAATTTTACAGGATTTGAAAAATCCTTAATCGGAAGATACGGAATGCTTTTACACGACCTATAAGGTTTTAAGATATTTTAAAAGATTCCAAAGGATTCTATAATACTTCCGAGAATGTCAATGATTTTAAGGGATTTTAAAAGACCTCAACGTATTTTAATACATTTTCCTGCGATTTCAAAAACTATCAGGTTTCGTACAATTTCACGGGATTTTCTAAAATTTTAATCAATTTATTTTTTTTTAAACGAGGAATTTCGTAGTGCTTCAATTATTTAAAGAGATGTTTAAATATTTATTTAATTCTACTGAATTTAATATCCTTACTTCTTTGGAATTCTCTTTAATCTTTTTCATTCTTCTAAATTCACTTAGTTCTACTTAATTTAACGGATTTTTGTTTAATTTTTGCTTGCTCGTAGAGGAAGCTTTGTAATGGTCACAATTTCGAAAAAATCTAATTCATTTACTTAAACAATTATCATTTTAAAAATCTCTAATAAAATGTTCTAAGCAATTGTCCGGATGCGTGCGTGTGTGTAGACGTCACACTTTTTGTGAAAACGATAACTTGAAGACGGTTGCAAATAAATTGATGTACCAGGTGTATACATATGAAACCGGTATTTTTTCAAGAAAAAAACACATTTATTTCAAGAGAATGATAACAAATATTTTATTCAAAGTATGCGCCCTCGCTGGCTACACATTTTGTCCACCTCTCAGGCAATTTATGGATACATTTCCAAAAAAAGTCTTCGTTTTTTGAAGCAAACCAGTCATCGAGCCATTTTCTAACATTTTCGTAAGAAGTGAAGCGCTGTTCGCTGATTGCGTGCCCCATCGATGCAAATAAGTGGTAGTCGGATGGAGCCAAGTCTGTGAGTAAGCGGGGTGGGGTAGCGGTTGCCAGCTGTACGACTCAACCAATTCCCGAGTCAGTTTTGTCCGGTGTGATGGTGCATTGTCATCGAGAAAAATC
>NC_046665.1:88099697-88145235 GCF_010883055.1 Belonocnema kinseyi
ACGCCAATTAGCACAAATGGTAAGTTCCGACAGTGCCTACAAGTGTGCCTACTGGCCGCTAGATGGCAATACCGGTTTCATATGTATACACCTGGTAATTCGGAGGGCTTTTTCACTAATAATATCTTGAAACTGATAAAGGATTTCTAAAATTATTAATTACATATTTTCAGACCATTTTTAATATTTTAAAAATCGAGGTTTCCTAGTCATTAGGATAGTCATTAACATTCCTTAACATATTTCAAAGTAGATGCAAGAATCAAGAAGATACTGTCGTTCAAGACAAATCGATTGACCTATAATATTAATACATTTTATGAGAAAGAAGGGAAATGATGGTAATTTATGTTAGATTAAAAATCGATTTTTATAGTAAAATTTTCCTATTCTTATCATTTAAAGTCACCGCGAGAATAGAAAAGATATGTTGATTCGAGACGAACTGACTGACTTATAATATTAGTACATTTTATTTAAGAGTGAGAAAGCTATGGTAGTGCATAATATTGGAAGAAGAAAACCCATTTATTATAGCTGAACTTTTTCATTGACAACATTCAAAATTGATACAAGAACGGAAAAGATTAATTGATTCGATGCAAATCGAATGACCCATAATCTTAATACGCTTTATTGAAGAGTAAGGGCACTCAGAGAAATTTCCTCTTGTGTCACATAGGATGCATTTTGACACGAGTGGAAATTCCTCTTAAATGTAAGGTTGAGAGGAATTTCATTTGTCACAAAAAATAATATTTTTGCAGAACATTTTTTCCCTTTGCGACAAACTTCACATAATCTTGCAGCCAATTAATTCTGTTTGTGTAAAAACGTTTTTCATATGATTCGAAACAAAACAGGCAAGAGGACGATGCTTTTGTTTCAAGACAACTTTTTCTCTGAGTAGGAAGTCAGGGGAAATTGGGGCGGGACCGTGCACAAAATCTTTGACGCTAATTAAGTTGTAACCTATAAGAACTTGCAGTAACAAATATTAATTAAATTTTTCTCCAATTTATCATTTACAAGTTGCACATATGTTTTTCTGAATAGAGCGAACTCATTTTTCAGAAATTAAGTATTGAGTACTGTAGGTTAGTTGGGGCGATATGGAACACGCGGCGGATAAAATGGAACGCATGGTGTGGCGGTATGGAACAATTGGAATATCAATTTTAATTTATAAATAATTTTTGAAAATTAAAAAAAAAGTAAGCTACAAATCAAAATTTATGCCATGGAACACTAACTGGAGGAGATATAATATTAAAATACGTATTTTAGGCAGAACATAACCTACTTACAATCTTCCTTTTATAATTTCGCATTTTAATAACTTAAATTATGTACTTTATCATATTGTATTTGTTACAAATATCTCGCAACTATCCCGACTGGCGACAGGCTACACTGACAGTGTCTGTCAGTGACTGCGACAAGTTAAGTTCGCGGATGTTCCGGTGTTTCATTCCGCCCCATTCAGCTTGTTGCATCTCGCCCCCAACGACAAGTTTATTTTAAATCCGTAATTTACTTTTCTAAATAATTTCTAATTAATTATAATGCTAAGAACAGAAAATTTAAGCATCCTTTTTTGAAATTCTTGTAAGGGAAATTGGAATGAGAACATTATTAGTACATTGTTTTCTCCCGAAAATCACACCATTCCTGAGTTCTGAAGTACTAAAAATTTGCACTTACTTTCTGATACAATTTACATAAAATATCAATTCTTTTTGCACTTACCTCAACTCATTAAACTTATTTTTATTTAATAAATTAATATCAAACTTAAAGTATGAATATTTTTCCAGATATAGTAACGTTCTATTTTACCCGTCTGTTCCGTCACGCCCCGCCTTCCCCTATGTTAATTTAAAATATTTAAAAAATTTCTTTCACGCAGAAAAACTCAGAATTTACCACCCCAAATACAAAGTTGATTGATCTGATTTGTCATTGTATTTAAACAAATATTTTTTATTATTTTATAATGTTGGTTTTTTTTTGTAAATTTATATTTTTAAATTGATCAAAGTGAAAACTAGTTTGTCTATTTATTTATAAAATCACTAATGCTTCCTCTATGTGGAAGTAAATACATTTGCTAACTGAAAGCAAAACGCTCAAGATCGAATGCAAAGCTAGTTATAAATTTGAATTCTTTCGAATTTAACTTGAATTGTTTTGAACTCTTATGACTGTGTACTGAATTCTTTTAAATACATCTCGAATGCCAATAAATTTCATCGAGTTCTTTTGTATTTATTAAACAAGACAAAAACCGTTTTTTAAGGAACATAATTCTTCCTAAGCCTTTTTGTGCACTGTTACAAAATAATTGTGGTCATTAAATATTAATGGTCAACTTATAAAATAAAAATTTACATTCGTGAACTTATCATCATTGGGTGCAGCTCAGTGATTTGCAGTGACTAGAAAAGTCTCCATACTTTTTGCATATAAAACTGACATTTGTATTTTAGTAATGTTGGCTCTGTATTGTTTTATTATTAAATCACCTTTCCGCATTTTACTGCTAATCGAATTGCACAATTTATTCTAGTACGTTTGCGGAAAAAAATTAATGTCCAAACGTAGATATTTCAAGTTTAAAGATGTTCGACTGAAACATCCAAGATGTTAAAGTCGTCCGAGTGCATGAAAACGCCTCCCCTCTAGCGGCCACTTGATGAAGCTTATAGTTAATGTTTCGGGTCGTATATAAACTTATCGAAAAATAATAATTATTAGTACTTTAGTCATAGAATGGTAATCATAATGCTGTAAATTGGTCGGATAAAGTAAAATCATTAACAAAAGTACTGTTTCCTCTCTAGAAAAATCTTTCAGGTTAATATCCGCAGACACTAAAATTTAGCATCTGGATGAGACTGTCCTATACTTAAACATTAAAATGTTAACCCTTAATATCTAGATGTTAAATATGAACATCCATTTTTCTCCGTGTACGAGAGAGCATATTTTTTCTTGATGACAGTGCTGCAGAAACGTCGATAACAGTACACGTCACCATACGTCTAGTCAAGTGCCAATCTGGTATGTTCGTGCACATGTGGGTCGGGGTAGTTGAATTTGGTTCAATTCTATGTCGTATTTTACTGACATGAATTGAGCTCGCATACAGTGACTCAGAACCTCAAGGGATTAAGGGAGAGTCGCATCACGCTCGCCAACCACCCAACCCCAACAGTTAGCAGTCGGCTTGATCAATATTGTAAGCAGACACCATCAAACTGCCATCCGCAAAATACATTTTTTTTGCATTTTTTTCCTTCTATTATTCAACCTAAAGATGCGTTCACATTTTACTCAACGCTATTTTCAGTGATTTTTGACTCACCCATCCCTCTTGTGAAAATTTGTGACATTTCGCTGAACCTACGCTCAAAATTCAACGTGACACTGAAACTGACCCCGCTCCTATTTTTAAATACGAAATCTAAATTTTATTTTACACAACCGTCAATCGAACGATGAATAATGAATTAAAACTATATGATTCTAGTATGAGAATACTTCTAATTAAATTCTTTAGACTATTTTTTTAGACTATTGATATAATTTAAAGATTAACATAGGCAGCAGACCAAGTTAACATATTAGGGGCCGTCCATAAAATCGTTTCCTCTTTTTTAAAGAATTCTTATTTTTGTTTCTGTATTCAAGAAACTTCCACTTTTTCTCGCTTTTTCGCTTAAATATGAACTGAATTGAAGGAAACCTATAAAAAATTCCAATATTTTCGATTGGCAATATGATTATTTCATTTAAAATGGAACAATTTTGTTAAAGTCATATTTTTTGTGAAAAATTCAACAATTTGCTATGAAGTTGAACTATATTTTTTAGGTTGAAGATCCATATTTCTGGTTAAAAATTGGTTTGATTTTTCGTTGAAAATTAATTTTTTTAACTGAAAATTTAACTAATCCACTATTAGATAAAATTGTATCTTTTATTTTAAAAGACGGCTATGTGGCTGAAAATTCATTTATTCTGTTAATAACTAATCTTTTTCCTGTAAAAATTCAACTTATTGGTTAAAAAATCAACTTTTTGGTTAAAAATTCCACTTCACTTTACCATTTTTCTTAACAGGATATTTTTATCCTCAAAAGGGCCTGAAATAACAGAAAATGTTCACTAGTCACTTTTAAATGGGTTTTCAAATTTTGCGTTTAAAAACTGTGATCTGTAAAATATTTAAAAAATCTTAAAAGTATCAGAATTTAGGGAGAAAGTCTTGAAAATAGGGTATACTTTAGAAAAAAATCTTGAAAATAGAGGACTCTAGGAAACAAATCTTGAAAATACGAGGCTTTAAGGCACAAATATTGAAAACAGGGGACATTGGAGATGATATCTTGAAAATAAGAGACTTTTGAAAGCAATAGAGGACTATAGTGGCCAAATTTTGAAAATAGGAGACTTTAGGGATCCAGTTGTGAAAATAGGAGACTGTAGGGGCCAAATCTTGAAAATATGGGTTTTCAGCGATCATTAGGGACCAAATTTTAAAAACAGAAGACTTCAGAAAACAAATCTTACAAATAGGGGACTTTAGAAAACAAATCTTGAAATGAGAAGATTTTGATAAACAATATAGGACTTGAGTCGCCAAATCTTGAAAATAGGAGTTTTCAGAGACGAAATCTTGAAGGTAGAAAGAAGGCTTTGCGGACGAAATCAAAGGGGACTTTAGAGAACAAATATTGAAAATAGGGAATTTTAGGGAAGCAACAAATTTTAAAACAGGAGACTTTAAGAAACAATAGAAGAATTTAGTGGCCAAATATTCAAAAGAAAAGTTTTCAGAGACCAAATTTTGAAAATAGGAGACATTGAGAACAAACAAAAATTTTGAAAATATTCGACTTTAGAGACCACATCTTGAAAATATGGGACTTTACGCGACAAATCCTGGAATTATGGGACTTTAGAGGCCAAATATTGAAAATAGAGAATTTTAGAGTCAAATATTGAAAATAGAAGATTTTACGAAACAATAGATAACTTTAGTGGCCAAATCTTCGAATAAAAAGTTTTCAAAGATCAAATCTTGAAAATAGAAGAAATTAAGGATAAATCTGGAAATTATTCAACTTTGAGACCACATCTTTAAAACAAGGGCTTTCAGTGACCGAATCTTGAAGATAGGGGACTTTAGGAATTAAATCTTAAAAATAGGAGACGTTAGAGACCAAATCTTAAAAATAGGATACTTTAAGAAACAATGGAGGACTATAGTGACTATAGGGAACAAATTTTGAAAATAGGGGATTTTAGGGGGCCAAATCTTGGCAATAGGGGGTTTTAGGCGCAAAATCTTGAAAATTATAGACTTTACGAAACAGATCTTGAAAATAGAGACCATTCTGTGAAGCCTGAAATCAGCTGAAATCAACAAGATTGCTACTTCTTTAATTGAAACTTTCTATTTTGACTGAATCTGAAATGAGTAAATACTTAAGTATTTCCAAATAAGTAAGAATTTCAAGGCAAGAAGATTTGTCAACAGTACTTCTTATCAACGACAAAACTATCTTATCAGCAGTAGCATATTCTTGTGTTTACGCTCTTTCATGAGATCTAGTTCCTTGCGAACTTGAACCAAGCCAAATCTGCGGAGACTGCGATATGTCTCAGCGACTTACATATCAGGTAACATTCGTCATGGTGCGTGCGGAGACGTCGACCCCAGGATGCCGGTTAGGCTAGTTGTTCATAGGCTTCTCAACCGGGCAAAGATGTAGCGCAACAAGTCCACTACAAATTTAATACTTTCCTTCCTACATCCGTCGCATCTTCCATATAGTTAAATAAAAATCGTGACTGTACTTTGCCTCGATATATCACTGTAATCAGTGTGGCCGTTTATATCAAAGAAAAAAAACCTGGCTTTTCCGAGTACGTATAAAGCAGCAGAGTCAATGAAATTCAAAAATTTGAACTATTAAAGCTGAAAGTGTTTTCAAATGAAGTAATAAAAACTGATTAATAATTTACACGAAAAAATGGAAGTTATTAAAGCTTTTTAACTAAACAATTTTAACCTAGATGCAGGTAATCTGCAAAATTAAAAAATTTAACCTTTTCTAAATTGTACAGTTCAAAGATTCTAATTCAGTTCAAAAACATAAATCCACGCTATCATTTCCAATGTTAGAAATTGAAGAATGAATCAATCAATCTGTAGATTTTGATAATTATATCATTTGAAGCATTTTTGAACTAGAAACATTAACAATGCTCTTTTTAAAACTGAAAACTTTTTAAATTATGAATTAAATTATTTGCCTTTTAAGCTATTATAAATCAATAATTGTTCAATTGTTATTTATTCTTTAAAATTTGATTTTGTTTTGAAACATTTTTAAATATTGTCTTAAAATATTTTTTTTTAAAATATCATTTCAAATTTTCCCAGAAATAAAATTCATTTTAGCAAACAATTCTAAAAAAAGAGTTCCTATTAAAGTATTATCGTTTTGGGAAAATACTCGTAATTCTTTCTATGAAATTTCTATAGAATTCTATAGGAAAACAAGTCGGCGATAACGTTATCTTGCACAAGTCGAACTTTTTAATAGCGTATTAATTACTATGTCAAAGTGCAATAGTTAATATTTTTTCTAATCTTACAATTACGCATTAAATCTGAAGGTATCAATTTTATTTGCAATAGAATAATCCAGGAATGTAACAGTCTATTGTTTCTTTATATTAATACAGATTTTCATAACGATTTGATAACGTTACAGAAAAAACGACACATTTAAATTGACGACGTAACAGTACATTTTTTACGATTTACAATTTTATTTCTTAAGCCCTTTATTCTAGCACAATTTCTCCATAGGCCGCAACTATATTTACCGAAATAAAAGGATAAACAATGAGGATAATGAATAAGCATTCAGTGAGATTCTCCTTAAGCCTTTTAGTGAGTTTGCTCGAAGTAAGCGTTATTAGATTAATATTATTTAATAATAACATTAAAAACAATTCGTGGAAGTGTTATTTTGGGAGAACAATATTTGCGCAACCAAATTTTTGGTTTTATGGATCTCTAATTTTTCTAATTCATGTGTCCGAGTTCTATGCATGTTTTCGGTAAAATTTAGTAGAGAATATAACTATTTACATTTAAAAATTGTACGAGTATTAAACAATATTTCTTAATTCCGTCCGTCGTTATTAAAAAATTTCCGCAATATTTTTATTTTTAAATTACTCTAAAGTCTACATACAATGTTTTAAAAACATAAAAAGTTTATTAACTTGCATTTAAAAGAATTCCTAATCACTTCCAAAGTCGCGAGTTTTTTTATAAATTCTGAAACCTTCTCGCAAACATCAATTAATACTATCAAAATATAATTATAAAAATTCTTCTCTAAGAATTTTTGTTACATAACTTGTAACAAAATTAACAAAAAACAATAGATTAGCGAAACCTGACAAACTTGCTTTCTTAAACATTTGTAAGCAAGCCTAAGATAACATAACACCTTCACCAACAAGAAAAGTTACTCTTTTCGATTCCTCGCAAAAATTTCTTAAAAATTGGAGAAGCCCACCAAAAATGTCTTAAAAATTTGTTAGCAAGATTAAAGTAATATAACACCTTTTTTACAACAAAAGTCACTATTTTCGATTTCTCGCAGAGTTTGTGTTGCTACACAACTTACAACAAAACTAACAAAAGAAACACAAAATCCGTGAAACCCGGCAAATTTAATTTTGTTTTAAATTTTTTAGCAAACAGAAAAAGACGTCTACAAAAATCCGAACTTAAGGGCATCTGGTACTTAAAAAATTATCGATTTGACCAGTATTAGGTTCCCCCGGCTTTTTTCCTATAATAATAAATATTTTGCCTTAAAACTTTGGGGTATGATAGCGAACATGCCAACAGATATACCGGACTCCTTTTTTATGTGTCAATTCGAAAAAATTTAATCTTGCTAAATTTGATTAATTTGTGTGGCGCTTAGGAATTAGTATCGATTTTATCAGTGTTAGATTCCCCTGGCTTTTTTCCTACAATAATAAAGATTTTGTCTTCAAAGTCTGAGGAATGATACCAAACATGCTAACGGATATCCCCGGACTATTTTTTGTGGGTTAATTTAAAAAAATTTCATTTTGCAGAATTTGATGTTTTTGTGTATTTTGAGGTTATGTGTGTTACAATTCTCTCCCATAATTATTCTTAAGTGCTACCGACAGCATCCGCACGACAGAGACCTACATTATTGGAATGACAGAGAGCTCAAAAACGATCCTAAACTCAAAATAGTGCACATTCATAACATTTTTATTTAGCACAATACTTTTTTTATTATCCCTAAAAAAAGAGTCCGGGAACGTCCGCTATAATATTTTATAGCATGTCTGACTTCATTTTTAAAATTTTTCATTTTTGTGGAAAAAAAGCCGAGGGAACTGAACACGATTGTTTTTGAAGGTAAATCAGTAAGAGATATTTCACTGACTGCGTCATTAAACATTATGCTGCAGTACTGAAGTGACTCACTTGTATCTACTTCATCAGTAAAATCTCACTGATTCTAACAAAGCGAGCCAAGTTGAATAGCTAGAATGGAAAAAAGATCTAAAAATCCAGCCAGACACAATTCACTTTTTCGTAGAATTAAGGAAGAATGAACAAAATGTATAGCTTCTCAGACACTCAGAAAATTGTTCTTTGCAGATAGCATTTTGCCGTTAAAATCAGATAAATTGCATTGCATTTTTTGTTCGAAAGCTACCGAAAAAGCTTTACTAATGGAAACTTTAATCGACATGCAACCAAAAGTTGAGCATTTGTACCTGATTTCGCCATTTCTTAAAAATAGGTGAACGTTTGTCATGAAAAGAGGACCCTCTCCAAAGTATTTCTCAAACGAGAAACTAAAAAAAAAATGTTTTAAATGCAAATTTCAATCATGACACTGGAAGTGATGACGTACTTTCTGAAACCGAGAGAAGTTTCACCAAATTTTAAGTTTGCTCACCTTTGGACGTTTTTAATAAATAGGAGCTTGTCGTCAAACACAGACCTTGTCTATTGCATTCCTTTATGTAAAACCCAGAAAAAAATTGTTGAAAAATACATTCCAATCACGCCGCCGCAAGTAGTGCAATATTTTTTTAATATCCTGAAAAGTGTAAATGATAGCTAACTTCTGTGACGTTTATTAATCATTTTAAAAATAGTTAAGATTTTGTCCTCAAAGTGATACTTTATATTACTCTTTGCTTTAAAAACGACCCAAAAACTATAAAAATTCAACAAGAAAAAATTAAGCATACTCGAGAATTTATTTCCTACAATTTCAAGGATTTTCCAAGCACATACAAATTCCTTGGGAATTCAAATTTTTCTACGTTTTTCCGGTGAGTTTACATCCTGATCTTTTATTTTTAAATTAAATTGAAAAAACTCAGTCCAAATTAAAAAAATTCGAATCAAAGGGCTTAAGATTGTCCAATGTCATATTTTACTTACCAATACGATCAAGTACTCTTTTTAAATAGAAAATAATCCACTGTATGAGCCATACGTACCTGAAACACAAAATAATAGTACATATTAGTATTTAGTACAATGATAATTTTTTTAAATATTCATGATAGTAGTCTAAATTTACTTTACTAAGATATTAAGTTTAAATTAAATATATCCTATATAATCTTGTTTATTAACTTTTTAGGGCGTTTAATCAAATTCTGAAGAAGAATGCCTAACAATTCCAAGTTTTTTTCTGGTATCTCTAGATTTCTGTAGGTATAATTTTTCTCAATACCGACCCATTCAAGTATGAAAAGTATCACTTTTTAATTATGACCCGACACTCCTTCAAAGTGTTATATGATACTTATGAAATCCCTTTAATTATCCACCTGTGAATGGTTACATCTTCAATTAACTAAATTAATTAAAAAATCGGGAAGAAAAATAGAACTAAGTATTGTATAATAATTAATGTACGTAATACATAGAAAGTACCAGAAAATCGCTATTTGAAAAAAAGAAAAAGCATCTTTATCTAATTTAAAATAACAATTTTTTTACAAATTTAAGCACTCTAGAAAAAATTCTCTGACATTAAAGAAAATTCAAATAGACATTTCATTTTTGAAAGAAACATGCATATCTTATAAAGAAGATAGTCGATAACACTGAGCACAATTCAAAACTAATTTTTTTCAAACAGACGATACTTTTTGCATAATTAAAAACAGCTATAAAAAATTCCCGGCTTTTGTCCTCAAACTGAAACATAAAACTCAAACTTTAGTCCAATCGGAGAAACTCTACTTCTATGCCCCTGAATGTTAGAATAACCAACTATGTATGTATTGCATGAGTTTCCCTAATACGTCGAGTTAATAATTATTTGAAAAAAATAATATAATTATATTTCTTTTCATTAGAGGATTAAGTTCTTTAGGGTTTAGAGTTATACAACGCCAATCTCATTTACCCTAACAAATTTGTTAGTACTTGTTTGTTGTACTTCCGAATGATGTTGATATTTACTCGTATTTACTACAAACCAGAAGCATCTTGGGCTGACCTACGGGGAGATCAAACGAAAACTGAGGAAACAGTTTCTGGCCCTCATAAATCTGGTTGTGCTTACGATAACATATGGTTAAGTTTACAAGAGTTATTTTGAGCAGAATCTTGTATCCTTAAGCTACCAGAAAACTGGCTAGTAAAAGATTCCAGTTAAATTTACGAGAAAAACTAATTTATAAAACTAGAAAATGGTCCACCAGAAATTTCTAATGCTCTCAACCAGAATTAAGAGCTAGATCTATCATTCTTTTCTGGTTGGTTGAAACAGATTTTTTTGTTAAACGCTAAATACCATGACTTGCAGCAACCCTAAATATTGATAAAGCAGAGAGTATTCTTTCCACAAATTAACAGCCATACCGCAACAATTTACGCAGAGATTCAACAATCAGCCGCAACAATTTTAAAGATCGCATCACTTCGATAAAGAGCCCTACGGTAGATCATCCGTAACGAGCAGTAAAATCAACAGAGAAAATAAAAACCAATGACGCATCTTCATAGAGAAGTACAAACTGGGCAAAGTTTATTACTACATTGGGCGTTTCGCTTGGACTAAAGATTGTACATTTATGAGAGTTGAAGGGAATGAAACTGGCCTCTAGCCAGGTCATTGCGAGACCTATATGCATGTTTTGTCGAGGAGGGCTTTCTGCTCGAGCCGCATTGCTCGCTACGAGCGATACATTACATATAACTGCAACTGCAGAGATTACGTATAGATTACTAGGACTGAAGTCAACTCAGTCACGAGTCTCGGCACCATATCCGATTTAGTGATAAATCAGCCCAGGAATTCGAGGAATAAACTTGATCAATCAGAACAGAGTGCAAAATCGTGGGAGAAAAATCATGGTTGCACAGAGGGGCAGAATCGTCAAAACAGGGCCAAAAGTGTTTACCATGTTACCATGAGTGCCATAAAAGTTTATCATGTAAACTTAACATTCTTAAAATTACGATCTAATATAACCAGTCAATCACACAGAAAAAACAGACGATAAACTTTACATCGATTTCCGACGAAAGATTATCTGCAACAAAAATTAACTTCATAGGATAAACTTTACACAATTATCGGTTAAACTTTCCTTTGTTTTTCCATGATAAACACATGTTTTTTTAAAGACGCGAAGTTGGCTAAACAAAACTTTATCGCTCTAAAAAATTTCCTGCAACAAATTTTATTCTTAGTTTTTTCTGTGCATGTAGTACAATATTTGTATAAAGCGTTAATTTTTAACACGTTTTGTAGCTAAATAAAGACGACCTTATCATAGTTTTGTGTTCACACATTTTTTATCCTTGGCTTTAACAGCATTACACTCAGAATTAACATAAAGAAAATGATCAAACGTTCCAGGATTAGTAGGTTCCGAAATATTTTTTTAAGATAAATCCAAGTTACTAAAGTTCCATTCAGCATTAGTGGATAATAAAAATTAAAACAAAAAAGGCGAAAAAGATTATGGATCTTTTCAGAAATTAGTTCCTATTACAGAATTAAATGAGACAATCTATGTCTGGCCCTAACCTAGATTTATTATAACGATGTTCATTATACAAGTAATTACATTTTTACTATGAAAACTGTAGATTTGATATTATGCTAATGTCAATTTACACACAACTGAATTACGAACTCAATTCACAATATTAAAATTAATTCTTTAGCTCAATTTTTATATTTACTTAAACTGATGAGGAAGATTTGAAGACCACTCAGTAAACTATTTGTTTTAAATTGGAAACCGTGCCTGTAACATAATTTTTTAACTAAGATTATCTTCAAAACGATGAAAATAATTTTAAATGAAAGAAAAGTTTTAATGTAAATAAAGACAACTTCTTTGACTCAAACGAAATATCTTTGCATCAAAGAAATTTTTCTTTGGCTTGTTTATACTGTGACTTTTTAAATATTTCTAACAACAATTTAGAAGATCGAAACCCTTTACTAAAGGTTTTATATATGTTTACTTCCTATTTAATTTGTCTTAAAATCTAGAAAAGTAGAAAACCAAATCTGAGGGGATATGCAGTAAATAGCGTAAGGTCCAATACACTTCAAATTTTTAAAACTATTTTATGGGTACTAGTAGTTACAAAAATGGTGAGAAAATTGAGTTTTAAAGATTATTTTTTAATATCCTTAAATCTCTCAAATTCTTCCAAATCTTTGGATATACATTAAAATATTTTTAAATCTGTCCAAAATTTGAAATCCTTTGAAATCTCTCAAATACTTAAACAAAAATTCTTTGTAATTTCATTAAAATATTATAAAATCTCCTGAAATCCTGTGAAGTTATATAAAATCTGACGATATTCCTTGAAATTGCTTGAATTTTTTTAATCTCTTTGAAATTCTTTGAAATCCTTTTAAAAAGCCTTAAATACTTCTAATCCCTTGAAATTTTGTAAAGGTCTTGAAAATTGCTTGGAAAATTTAAAAATACCAACAATCTTTAAAATCATTTAAAATTTCTTAAAATCTATTCAAATTCTTTAGAATCATTTAGAATATACTAAAATCGTCAAAATTCTTTAAAACCTTTTAAATGCTTTGAAATCTCTCAATTCTTGTGCATAGGATCTTTGAAATTTTATTAAAATATTATAAAAAACAAAGAAGTTACATCAAATCTGAAGATATTCCTTGAAATATTTGAAGTTCTATGAAATTCTTTCAGATCTAAATCTCTTAAAAAGCCTTAAGAAATTCTTTAAAACCACAACACATTTTTTAAATCCGTTCAAACCATGAAAATCTTTAGAAATTTGTTGAAATTTTTGTAATATTGAATTTTTAACAAACAAAGAATTAATTAGTCACCAAGAAGATTAATATTATACCACAGAAAACGAATTGTAAATCTAAAAAATAATAAAAATTTTCAACAAAATAGTTAAATTAAAAAAAAAGGGTTTTAAACTAAAATGATGAATCAGTAAACAACAAAAAAAGAACTTTTAACAAAGTAGTTCCACTTTAAACTAAGAATTTTGATTTTCAATAAAAAAATATGAATTGGCAAAAAAATAGTTGAATCCTCAGCTCAATTAGATTAATTTTATTATTAGTTAAATTTTCTATTCACGAAGATGAATTTTCATCCAAATGATCAAAATAAAAAAAAATAAACAGGGTAGCCGCTGCACCAGGAAAACCGGGAGGTTTCTGAGACCGGGAAAAACCGGGAAATTTCTTAAACCAGGAAAAACCGAGAAATGACCGTGAATTTAGTTTTTGACCGGGAATTTTACAAATGTTTAGAAACAAATATCCTTTCAACTTCAATTTTAACCGTTTTTTCAAATAATTAGTTTTATTGTGATCTTTTTCAATTATGATATCATTCAGCTTAGAATGCGTCGTTCGAAAACCTTTCAGTTTAAAAATGTTCCATTTTAAGTTTTTAATTTTTAGGCGTACATTTCAATTTAAAGAATCTTAGAATGTACTTTGAAAAATTTAAACAATTGAAAATTAGAAGCGCCTAAAATCAAAAATTTTTGATAAAAAAACATTTTCAGGATATCAACTGTGAATATTAATTAATTAATGATTCTTTAAATTGAATCTACTTTAAGGTTTGAAAAGCGAATAATAATTGATTGTACAAGACGATTCGAAATCACTTCCCAGTTTGAGAATGTCCAGATTTTAACGTTAAAAATTAAACTATTTCAATTGGAAAGTCTTATTAGTTAAACAAATCAAAAAGCCTTATTCAAAATTTATAATCTATTTTTAATTTTAAAATTGCTTTAAAATTATATATTTATAATTAAAGGCTTTTATTAAATTTCAAACATAATTTCACTGTAAAATATTCCATTTCTGAAATTTTTTAATTATGGAAAAGAGCAGTTACTTAATATTTATAAATATCTGACTGTTCATTTAAAATCAGTAATTTAAATTAAATATTCAAAACTAAACAAAACACTTAATATTGAACGTTACAATTTTAATTGTTCTAGTTAACAACATTTAATTTTGTAAGTCAAATTGTTGAATTTGGATGTATAAATAACAATTTAGAATGCCTATTATTCTTAGAAAAAATTCGCGTAAGTTGAAGATATATTTAGAATATTTGGAAAAATATTTGGAAAACTAAAAATGATTGTTTATTTTAATAAACTATATAAAATTTCGAAGCATTTTAAGGATTTTTAAACGATTTAAAATAAAAATGATTTACCTCTAATTTGAACAAGGAATTTTCAATTTTTTACAAGTGAGGAGGGTCTCTGAGGACGGTTTTGGCCCAATTTAGATTTGGCCCAAAAAATTCAAAAAAAATCTTACAGTATCTACTAACAATAAGAAGTCAATTCCACGTTAAACGGACCACCTGCTGATTTCGAATCCAAGGTCTGTTGACCTCCATCACATTAGATTTAAGGTCATTTGAAGGTCAAACAGAAAAAAATCCGATAGAAAAATCCAGAAATTTTTTTTTTTCAACTCTACCGTGGTAGAAATTCTTTTGAATTGGCTTTTTAAGTTAACCTTAACTTGACAAAGAATTGTTAACTAAACCGAAATCCGAAGGGGTTTATTTAACAACTCTGTGTCAAGTTAAGGTCAACTTAAAAAGCCAATTCAAAAGAATTTCTACCATGGTAGAGTTGAAAAAAAAAATATTTTTCTGGATTTTTCTATCGGATTTTTTGCTGTTTGACCTTCAAATGATCTTGAATCAATGTGATGGAGGTCAACGGACCTTGGATTCGAAATCAGCGACCCCAAAAACCTATATATGCTTGGGGTGAATAGGGGGGGGTGAGGGTGGTCCGTTTAATGTGAAATTGACTTCTTATTGTTAGTAGATACTGTACGAATTTTTTCGAATTTTTGGGCGAAATATAAATTGGGCCAAAAACCTTCCTTAGAGACCCTCCTCCTTTATAGTTGAAATTGGAACTCATCCTGAATAATATTAATAATTCAAACTTGGAACCGGGGATTTTCAAATTAAACTAAAATTTCGAGCTTGTACTAGAAATTTTCAAAAAGGAACAAGACTCTGAATTGCAGCAGGGGATTTTAGAAAAAATTATAATTGAAAATGATAACGTAGATTTATATTTTTGGAACTGAATCTGAATCTTTGACTCTACAATTTATAAAAGTAACCATTTTTAACTTGCCAGTTTAACTAGATTTAATTCTAAATTATTCAGTAAAAAAAGTGTTAGTAGCTTCCATTTTATACGTGTAAATTATTGAGCATTTGAATACAAAATTGTTGAATGAAACAACTTTTCAACTTCAATTTTCAAAGTTTAAATTTAAATGTTTCACTTTGAGTCCTTTCATTTCCAGGTAAATTTGATTTTTTAAATATCATTGACTTCCTGAATAAATAAATTTCAACCAAAAACAGTTTATTAGTTCAATTTTCGTGCCAAACAGATGAATTTTTTAAAAAGCAATTGAATTTTCAATCAAGGAAGCTGAATTTTCAACCAGAAAAGATGAATTTTCTGTCCTAAAGGGCTAATTTTTAACCAAAAAGAATTAATTTTTAACAAAATTGTTGAATTTCAAGAAAATAATTAAATTAACTTTAATTTTAGCTTATATAAAATTCCTTGACTCTATTAGGTTTTCCCTGACATTTCCCAACTTTTCCTGTACCATTTTAAATTCCCTGCCTTTCTGGAATTCCCTAACTGGTAACAACCTCGAGGAACAGAAATATTTCTGCGAGTGTAAATTGGAAGATGGACAATTATAGCCTATCTAGATTTCCGTTGAGTTCACCAGCGGAAACTCTCGCAGATTCATAGCAATTTTGCATTCACATGAAAGCCTGAGTGTTGAGTGCTCCAGCCTCTAGGTTCTAGGCGGATGCGTTACGTTTATTTTATTTATTTTTTTATCCTCATCATTGGCGTGGCAAGTGAACCTGTGCACAGTGCACACTTTCCCAGTAACTACGCATGATTTAACTCTGGTTCTCATCATCTCGAATACCAATATAAGGAAAAGTTGTTATTTAGTTGATAATTAGTCCCAACTGCACAATATTTTGCAAGACTATTTGCTGTAATTACACCGAGGGTGTCCATAAAACTTCATTTTCAAAATTCCTTTATTTTTCCCAGATCAATTCTTCATTTTCACTGACCAATAATATTTACAGGCCAGCATTCTAGTCCTGTAACATTTTCAAACATCACCTCCCAAAATGCTCTCAAAACAGGAAACAGGGTAAATTTTCTCAAAAATTTGTTTAAATTTCTAATATTTCAAGTAAAAACATATTGAATTTTCATAGTTCATTTTTCAACCAAAAAAGATTTATTTTCTACCCAAAAAGGCAAAGGTTTAATAAAATTTGCCTTTAAGCTCGAAAATATTCATTTTCAATAAAAAAAAACATATATTTTGAAACAAATAGTTAAATATTCAACCCAAAAGGATGCATATTTAAAGGAGAAGATTGAATTTCTATCAAAAAGGACGAGTTTTCAACAGAATACATAAATTTTTAATCAAATATTTGTATTTTCAACTGATAAAGATAAATTTGGAGGAAAAACTAGAATGGTTGAATTTTCTACCGAAATAATATAATTTTCAATTTTCAAGCCAAAAAGAGGAAATATTTTAAAAGACAGTTGAATTTTATATCTAAAAGGACGACATGTTAGCAAACAAGTTGATTTTTAATGATAAAAGAAGAGTTTTCAACCAAATAGTTGAACACATTTTTCACAAAAAAAGTTTAACTTTTAACCACACAGTTGAGTTTCAATTCTAAAGAGATCAACTTTCTGCCACAAGGTCGAATTTTCAATCAAAAAAGTTAATTTTCAACCAAGGGAGATGAACTTTCTACCATAAACAAATTTTCAACAAAACTGATTAATTATCAAACAAAAGAATACAACTTTAGCAAAATAATTAAATTTTTAACTAAATAACTGAATATCTAACCTTAAAAGATGAATTTTTAAACGAATTGTCGATGACTTCTCTAACAAAAAATATTAAGTTTCTATTAAAAAAAGACGATAATTCAACAAAACAGTTGCATTTTAGACAAATAATGACGAATTTTTAACGAAATAATTAAATTTCCTACAAAACAGTTGGATTTTTAACCAAATAATTTAATTTCAACCTGCAAAAATGAATTTTCAAACAATTAGATTAATTTTCTAACAAAAAAGACGAGTTCTAAACTAAATAAACGTATTTGGAACCAAAAGCATTAGTTTTCAACAAGAAGATTAATTTTCTACAAAAAAAATTCAGCAAAATGCATAAATTTTTAACAAAAAAATAAAATTTTCAACCAATGCGATTAATTTTTAACTAATAAAATGATGAATCGTAAAAAAATTTCTTATTGGAACCTATTAATTCAGTTGGGATTTATGTTAAAAAAAACGAAGTGAAAAAGGAGGAATCCTTTAAAAAAGGAAATAGGGAAATCAGAAGGAAATCTGCATTTTTAATCAACCATCTTTTAATCATGGAGCAATAAAAATTTTAATCCATACATTTTTTTATATTATTCTCGACAGTTACTTAAAAATACTTCTTACAGAAATATCCAGAATTTTCCATTTTTTCCAAACTCCTGTCTTTTTCATTAATTTCCCTGGCCACGAAAAATGCCTGATTTCTAGGTTTTACCTAACCTGCGACCTCCCTTTACATCTCACTAGAAATATTTACTTTGAAATTAAAAATCTGCGTGCACTTCGACTAAAGAAGCCGTATGAGTTCATCGCGAAAGCATGGTGGCCCATGAGCAGAATATAAAGTGCTTTTGTATAACCATTAAAAGTAATGAGATAATAACAGTGATTGTGCATAAACACTCGTTTATTTGACCCCTTCTTCTTTCTTTTTGTTTTTGTTTTTCCGTAAAATTAGCAAAATAGACATAGGACATTACACTTTAATCAAAACATTGCACTTTAATTGGCACCACACGCAAGAACAATTGTACATTCGCTCGTTAAATTTACATTCGCTTTACATATTCGCGACACATCTGGTGACTATGCATGAGCACGCTCTGCGAACTTCCTTATCGAAGTATTTTTATTGTCATGACGCAGAGAACCATAAAGTTATTGTAATGCTTTTTTTAGCTATGAAAAGTATATCTAAACTTAGTATCAGAAAAGGATGTCGGAGTAAGAGAACGTAACGTTACTTATGGAAAATATAACTTTGAATATCAATATGGGTATCTGAAATCTTGAGGGCACCACTAGCGGCAAAAGCAATATGGCCGGCGACAGTAGGTTGACGTCTCATAAAACTCATGTAAAAGCATTGAAAATTGGTCTCAAACTTTAAAAATGAAAGTAATAATAGCTCATATTTGTGATTTCACAAAATCTACACCGGCATGTAGAAACTTCGTAGAAGGAGAAAGAATTTTACATGCAGGACACCTTCTATTTTGGGGAAAAGAGATGGAAAATGAAACTCCAGTTTCTATTATTGCATTTTGTTTGCAAACTTCGAATTTAAAAACTCTTGTTGTCTAAATAATAAATTCTTCCATTTTTCCCCTCATAAACTTTTAAAATGTAATATTAACGATCGACATTTCAATGAAAAAATTAATTCATATCAACTTGAAATGACAAATCAGCAATAACTTTTTTCAGATTTGAGGTTATGTTGATATATTTATACATAAAATAATATTTTTATTTAGAACCTGCTTTCATCATTTTCACTCGGAATGCTGAAAAATCGTTGAAGAATAAAAACGATAAATACTTGACGATTATAAATTTTTCTTCAAACTTTTTTATTGCCAGTGGAACAAGCTTGAAAATCCGTTTGAATTTCGTGCATTTTTGACTTTATTCTGTTTTATTTCTCGAGCCATACTATCAGTGCTGTAAACACACAACAAAACACTTTGCTCTTCGATTTTCGTGACAAAAACTCCATTGATAAAGTTTTATTTATTTTATTTGTAACTTTTTATTTATCACATTTATTTTTATCCCGGTTTCACTGTAAAAAAACACTGTGAAACCTTTAGAAAAATTATTTTCGTATATTCGCCTATACTTCCTGTCAAAATTTACCTACGCTTAGGGTTTACCGATTCTGTCACCAGGTGGCGTATTCGAGTATTTCAGATCCCAATTGCTTGAAATATTTGAAAAAAATAAAATGAGTAATTTTATTTTACAACAAGCTTTTCCCCTATATTCCACTCTTTACCCCTCTTTAACAAGAATTTTTCTTTTCTCCTGGTTTTCAAAACACTACTTTTTCTCGTTTTTTCTGCCTAAATGCGAAATTAATAGAATCCAATTAGAGAATCCAACTCAATTTCACTGAACGTTTATTCTCTTTAACTGAAAAGTTTATTATTGTATTTTTGGTTTAGAATTCATCTCTTTTGGCTAAAAACTTTATTATTTGATTGGTATTTTGAAAAGTGTCAACTATTTTATTGAAAATAGGGCCTTTTTGCTTGCGTTCAACTGTTTTTTGATTAACAATACAAATATTTTTTTAATTAACTTTGTGAGTTGACATTTAATTTTTCTCAAGTGAAAATTCAACTATTGATTTCAAAATTCGTGTTTTTTTCTGGAAAATTCATCTATTCACCTATTTTGTGTAAAAATTACCTTTTCTTTTTGTTAAAAAATAATATTTTTGGACGGAAATCTAACTATTTTGCAGAAAAATCTTTATTTTGGATTGAAAATTTAACTATTTAATTAAAAATTAACTTTTTTGGTGGATAATTCAACTATTTTGTGGAAACTCCAGTCATTTCGGCTTCAAATCTTAGATTCACTGTTAGAAAAATCTGTATTAAATTGAATACAAGTGTATATGAAGTCATTTACATAAATGGTGGTTGAAATTTAATATACCTTAAAATATGGAAAGCTGTACATTGTATATTAAATATAATATACAAGTCGGTATAGCAGCGTGATTTAAAACTCAAAGTACTTTCATTTATCTAAATCTTGTTAAAAATTCGCAATTAAAGTAATAATCTAAAATTCTTCGATTGAATTGCCTTTTATGATTAATAAGTGTAACGTACACATATAACTTTTTCCAAAATTTGCCCTGAATGGTAGAAATTTAATGTGAGTACATTTGGTAGTAGATTAGGTATGTTATTTATTTGCATAATTTAACTTATCGAGTTTAAATCCAGTTACATTTTTGGTTAACTGGAACAAGGTATCATGTTTTATTATTAACAATAGAAAATGACTGCTAAAGTTATTTTAATTCTGCGTACAATAGAATTATCAAAGCGATTACCATAAATGTATATGAAATTTAATAAACACGTTCTTAATAGCGATTTCATATGCTCGAGATGTTAATTTTAATATACATTGGTATTTTAAATGTAATACTATTTTTAACAGTCGACGTGTTACCTACACATGTTTGGAAATAAGAGAGGACAAATAATTATTTTGTAGAAGAAAATAAAAATCTTATACTATGTTGCTAAAATCAAGTTTATATTTATGGTCATTGCTTCTCTCTTTCGTATTACGTTTTGTACAGTTCAGCTCCCACTTCAGTGATGAAATTCTTCAGTAATGTTCGCGATGTAAGATCGTCAGAGTAAAGTGGGAAAGTTATCAGCATTGTAGGTTAAGGGCATGTGCAAGGCTGTTACGTGACTGCAATTATTATTATAATTAAAAAATAAAAAGAATAAAAAACTCATTCATTTTCCATACGAGACCTACTTGAAGGAAAGAAAGATGAGCATCTCTCTGGCATAGAAAATTCATTCGAATTATTTAATTCTTGAGTAATTTCGTTTAAAATAATTGTTCACGTGACATTCTGATATATGCCCTTAAGCTAAATTGTTGAAGTCCCCATTCAGTCACTAATTGGTGAACCATCGAGGCACAGAATATCCGGCAAAATCAATTTAATCTGCCCTTCTTTCCTTTTCATGCGATGTTCGTAACTTTTATGAGTCAGATTATCATCAATTTTTCATTAAAAGGCCTTTGAAAAACTACGTGACGCTATTTTGTACAATTTTTACCATCCGTCCCCCACCCTTTAATTCAAAATTTTTTCTTCGATTTCATCAATTCTTTCAAATATATTAATGTATTGTTTTAAATGTGTAGATAACGTATTGAATTCAATATGAAACGCTTAGGATTTTAAGTCCAAAGATATTACATGGAATTTTCAATCCAGCAAAGACGAATTTGCTACAAAGCAGTCGAATCTTCAACAAAATAGGTGAATTTGTAACCACAAAGTTGAATTTCCGACCTACAATCAGTTAAATTTACAAACAAGAATAACAAAATAGTTGAATTTTCAACAAAATAAGTTAATTTTCAATCAAATAGTTGATTTTACAAATCTAAATTGAAGAATATTCTACAAAAAATTGAATTTCCATCCGAAAATATGAGTTTTTAACTAAAAAGTTTATCTTTAAACAAACAAGTTTTTTTTTCAACAAAAAAGTTAATTTTAGATGAAACAGTTGAATCGTCAACCAAAAGAGATTATTTTTTAATCAAGATGTTGCATTTTCGAACAAAAAATATGAAATTTCTACCAAAAGATACGAATTTCAAATTAGTTTTCCTACAACAAAAAATAATAATTTTTAACAAAAGTTCTATTTTCAACCAAACAATATTGTTATTTTTAATTTTTTCAACAGTTGAAATCTTCAACTAAACAGATTAATTTTAAACCAAACAGTTTTATTTTTAACCAAAAAAATATGATTCCTCAAAGCAAAAAGAAAAATTTTCAAATAAGAAAGATTTGTCAGTCAAGAACAAAATAAAATGCCAAACACATTGTGAAATTTTCTAACAAAAAAGGAGATTTTTCTAGAAAAAAGTTGAATCTTAAAGTCAGAAATATGGGTTTCCAACAAGAAAGTTAATTTTTAACAAAATAGTATAATTTTCAACCAAGAAAGACGCTTTTCTTAACTAAGTATTTGGATTTTCACCAAACTAATTCCATTTTCAACCACAAAGAATAAATTCTGAAACAAAAATATAATATTAGACTTTTGAATTACAAAGAATTAACTTTAAAGCAAAAAATGGTTGGATTTTCTTATTAGATTGTATTAATTAAGTTCGAACTTCAGCGAAAAAACGTGAAAAAGGGAAAGTTTTTTCAAAATAGAAGAAAAAAGAGGAGTTATCTTCAAAAGGGGAAAGGGTGGAATAGTGTTATCAGTGTGAAGTCTGCACAATGTTCTTTTTCTTAAAGAAATCGTATTTGGTCAATTTGTATATGGATGATTCTCCGTATACAGAAGTCAGTTTCACTTATAGACATACATACACTGTAATTCATTTCTATCGTTATTAATAACGACCACTAATCACTAATGTTTCTTATATTATATTTTTTTCTTTTAAATAAACTGCAAATAGCGAAACCGTCATCCCTGATGCCATTATCTAAATAACAGTTATATTTTCTACTAAAACCAAATAGAGTGAAACTCTTTAATAGCTCTCCCTTCTATAGCCCGTCCGAGAATATTGACGCCGCACTACAGTTAGGTGTATCAGGAGCTGCGAGGTCGGCGGTTGTCACTCAGGCGTCAACAAACAAACGCGGAGCGGGCTATATTAAGTTAGATCCCACCCACCGTCAGCCCCAAAATCGGCTCTATACAAGAGTTTCACTGTATATAATGTCCCCAGATTTGTGTGTCAATGACTGTATTATCTCTTTACAAAGTACACCTGAACTCTCCGTTTAGCCACAGTGTCGGAGGTGCCTGCAAGTAGCCTTCTTGCTAAATCGCGAGTAGTGGAAAGTAAAGAGTCAGGGCCATCTGCACCATTTCGAATTAAAATGCATAATATTGCGCGATCTCCGCATGCAAGTACCCTCGCTCTCCGCATTTCCGCCATGCTGATGTTTTTTCAGCAAGAGTCGCAACAGGCTCTCACCCCGCGAGTTGAGAAACTGCGTAGGTCATCAATTCTAGGAATTATTCGTGTATTGCCGAGCAACACACGAAATTCATGTTTATCAATCCTAATGTGTTATCAGCTCTTAAGTGCGTCATTTAATACAATATCTACCCCCAACTCTCGGTTTAGATACACGCAGTTTAAGGCAGTATTCTACTTTGAAACGCTCGAAAAAAAGTTATTTTTATGAAATTTTTCTGAGATTATTGATAATGATATCGATGTAGAGTTTGTTAGACTTAATAAACACTCTCTGGAAATACATTACAAAAATTTTTTAATTTATTTTATGCACTTTTTATACATAAAAACGCCAGTCAAAGTCAACTCTTCAAAAAGTTGGTAGGTCCGCGATGTAAAAATTTCGAGAATGGGCGATCCGAAACAAAAAAATTAAACAGTTTTAGATTTAGTATAACTCCAGCAACCGACTGAACTAAGATTATTAAAAAAAATTTACTATATTTTTTTGCAAAAAACTGTGAAAATAAACCCGCCTTTTCGTTTTTTTGTTTGTTTTTTCTTCGTCATTTTGTTATTTTTACATTTATATTAGAAATCCTAGTTCAGCCGATTTCTGGAGTCATACTGAATCCAAAACTGTTTATTTTTTTTGTTTCGGACCGCCTATTCTCGAGATTTTTACAACAGTGCGGACCTACCTACTTTTTGAGGAGTTGACTTTGACTGACGTTTTTATGTATAAAAAGTATAGAAAATAAATTTGAAAAAAATTGTTTAATGTATTACAAGAGTGTGTTTATTAGGCCTAACAAACGTTAAATCGATATAATTATCAATAATCTCAGAGAAATTTCACAAATATAACTTTATGTTCGAGCGTTTCAAAGTAGAATGCTGCCTTAAACTGCGTGTATCTAAACCGTGAGTTGGGGGTAGATATTTTATTAAATGACGCATTTAAGAACTGCTAACACATTAGGATTGATAAATATGAATTTCATGTGTTGCTCGGCCTGCAAATTGAATAATCTAATGCTGCAATTTAAACAAGGCATCAGATAATCATCATTGATCGAACTGGAAATATTTACAATAAATCATTTAATAAATTACGCAAAACACTACATAAAATGTGACAGTGTTAAAGTAGCAGATACTAACTCATCAGGAAATATCAGTAATTTTAAAAATGATTTTTTATGTATTTATAAAATTGATATTAATTTTTGCGTCATCGAATAGACAATGTGGAGATGTTTCTTGATTCTTTAGTTTAATCGAATTTTGTCGTAATTAGGACCTGCTCATTATTATGTTTTATTACTCAGAGTCAATAATAGGTCAAAGAGTATTTACATGTACAAATTAAATTATTTATTTAAACAAATACGATTAAAAATTCATTTTAGTTTTTTAACATTCAAGACTGATTATCTAAAAGCTTTCGAACTTAGTATTCTAAAAATGCTCCTAGATTTCGGTAAATTTCTTATTTTACATTCTCATCAGAGAAGGTACTAGATCTGTGTAAAATTTGCCCCCCCCCCCCCAGTTTTGGTCAAATGTCCACGTTTTGAGACCCCCTGAATCCGAAAAACAGGTTTTTACGAATGTGTCTTCTGTATGTATGCTGCCTGTCTGTATGTATGTCTGTCCGTGAACACGATAACTTTTGAAAAAATTAACCTATTAGATTGGCCTTTGGTACAGTCGTTTAGTGTTCTAAACTTAAGGTCAAATTCGTTAGCCAGCCATTTTGGATAAAAATTCAAAACGTGGGCACATTTTGAATATTTTTGAGTCCACTTTTTCAAAAGTTCAAAAATTTTCTGTACGGTTATTCATAGTATTCAAAAATTCGAAGAATTTATCCTAATGACTTTTTTCATAATATCAAAAAATTACCAGAGTCATAGCATTTACAAAATACCAAAAAACACATGAAAATGAACATTTTAGGCTAAATAACGCACGATGTGAAAATAAGTCAAGAGAAGAAAAAAGGTTGCTTTTTGAATGCCCTACAAGATTATCATAACAATTTTTTTAATTATATTGAAAAATCAAAATTTCATATTTTGACAGCATACAAAATTCTGAAAAATCCAAAAATTACATTTTTCAGCCAAACTATGCAAAATACGGTAAAAGATGAAGAGACAAAAATTGTGCATTTGAAAAAGATCTCCAAATTTTTTATGAACCACTTTTTGATAGGATGTATAGTTTTGGCTCTAATCATGAAAAACATGATTAACAATAAAAAACAAAAAAATCTGCCCACTTCGTGGGGACATTCTAATCTCAACTTTTGTCCTTTAATTTCTTTTTTGAGAAGGTATTAGATTTGTGTAAAATTTGACCCCCCCTCCCAGTTTTTGTCAAAAATTGACGTTTTGAGACCCCTTGAATCCGAAAAACAGGTTTTTACAAATGTGTGTCTGTCTTTATGTCTGTCTATCTATGAGCACGATACTTTTAAACAAAATAATCTAGTAGATTGACTTTTGCTACACTCTTTTAGTGTCCTAAGCTAAATGCCAAGTTCGTTGGTCAGCCATTTTGGATAAAAATTCTAAAAGTGAGCGTATTTCGAAAGTTTTTGAGATCACATTTTTCCACGATTCAAAAATTCTCTGTACACTTTTTCATACTACTTGAAACGTAAAATGTTAATTTTCGAAAGTCCTAAAAGATTATCATAACAACTTTTTGAATTTTTTCGAAAAATTGATAACTCAAATTTTGACCAAACAAAAAGTAATAAAAAATTGTATTTTGTTGTCAAACTATGCAAGGTAGGAAAACAATTATGAGACTAACATTATGCACCCAAAAAATATCTACAAATTTGTTATTAATCACTTTTTTATAGGACACGTAGTTGTTTTTTTTGTTATATAACCATACTTTAAAAAATTAAAAAAATGAATAGTTTTAAGATAATATCTTATAAAATAAATATAATATTTTTTTAAATACTGAAATGTACAATTTTCAATTAGTTTACAAAAATTTTAATATAAAATTTCCAGAACAAACTTATTTAAACTAAACACTTTCAAAATAAATCAGTTCTACATTTTGTACAATCATTATTTAATAAATTCAAAAATGAGTTTGAAATTAATTAGGGAAAATTAAAGAACCTTCAAAAGAATTTGATTAAATGCCTCCAAATTTAGGGTGAGTTTTAAAGACTTCAAGATGAATGAAATAAAAAGCTTAAAAAACTTTACTGAATGAATAAAATTGAGTAAATTTAGAAGAATGTAAAAAAATTTGCGATAAGCTAATAATAATTTAGGGTGAATTCAAAATGAATTACAAAAAATATTTTCAAATTTTTTTAAACGGGACAATGAAATTTCGTCTGTTTTAATACCAATGCAAGTTACGAATTATAATAATATACATTTATGGGAATAATATAAAATTTCAGCAACAAACTGGAGTGCGAAGCACGATATACGTGATGAGAATGTGTTCGTTAAAGCCGAAGGAGCTTTAACAAAAGAGAATTCACAATCAATAAATTACTGTTGTCGATACTTTTACCTTTAGTTTTAAATAGTCTGTGCAGAAAAGTCGATCGCGCAGCACGGGATAAATATACTGTGGAGCGCGAAGCGCAAGAACCAACAGTCGCGCGCTTTAGGCGCGCTCAAACTTGCGAGCGCAACGAGCCGCGCGGGTAGCGCGCGATGAGAATGTGCCCGCGAGGCGGACAAATTTTAAAAAATTTTAATTTATGTTCGCCATTTCGAGTCCGCGGGTTCGAATTTAATAATTTCACAGGAAAATATCTGATAAGTTTGCCCTGAATACATTATATAATTTATCTGTAATTGGATCAAAATGTTGCAAAAAATCGACAACTACAATTATTCGACAACAAATCATTTTTATATGTCTCGTGAAAAAAATTATCTGACTTCGGATAATCGTATTTTTCTATTGTTTGCAAACTTTTTATCTTACTTCAGATAAATAATATCTCTGGGATTTACTATGATACCAAGCCAATGGTTTACAAAGGTTCAAATTTCGGCTGAAAATTTATATGTAAAATTGTTTTAATACTGCAAAATTATTGCAATTTTACCCGAAACATTACAGATTTAAATCTCTTGACTCTTTACTATTAGGAATACGATTTATTTGATCTTATATCCCGATTTTTTTTTCAGAAATGTCGATACGTATTACATAGTTTCATCGTGGACGAATGGTATATCAAAACGCAATCCAAAGATAAAGATACAAAGATGTGCAAAACTTAAGTGTAAATGGCTCTCTCATCGTACTTCTCATATCTCAAACATTGAATGGCGATTTCCAGCACGTGTTTTCTTATGCAATTCATTCTCTCCAAGCAGTGGTTCTCAACTCTTGGATCACAAAAAATAGAAATTATTTGATGGAAATTGCGAAGATCAAAGAAATTGTTCTCTTTTCATTAATGTACTACTAAAATGCAATTCGACGACTATTTTAATGAGCCTTGTATATCACGAATGAGTGGGGGCTAAGCGGCGCATCTGTGGGGAAAGCGGCTTAAAACTCAATTAAAACTCAATTTCAGTTTTACAAGTGGCAGTTGCAAGCCTTTATATTTTATTCCTGAAAGAATCAAATATTGCATTCAGAAATGCAGAACGAAGGGTGTGCCGCTTTCCCCTACATAGGATGCATAGCCACAGTTTACGGTATACACGTTTTTTGATATTCATGGAGAAATTAATATCACCACCGTTAATAATTCCGTTCTGTTCAGTTGGTTGCAACTAATAAATATTATCCTTATCTTATTTTCCAGTTACAAACAAAACATACAAAGAAAATGCACCTCACGGGTATTGTAATATTTAACACCAGTGTTCACTGTTTAATTCATAAACGTCTATTGCGAGAACACATGTCACGTAACAAGTTTTTTTATTTATTTCTTTTATTCGAACGATTCATTCACTCATAGAAAAAGTTGTCTTGAAACATGTTTTGTTTTAAACCACTTCAGTATCTTTTTCACACAAATAGAATTATTTTATTGCAAGATCAGGTGATGTTTGTCGCAAAATGATCATTTTTGACGAACAAAGATTCCTTTCTAAACAAAATAAATTCCTTTTCAACCTTAACTTTAAGAGAAAATTTCATTTGTATCAAGAAGCAGCTTTACATACACAAAAGGAAATGTCTCTGAGTGGTCATAAAACTTATAATTTTTTTCCTGAACATGTTTCTTCCTTCTTTTTGTGAAAGAATTTAGAGCACCGTTCACAAACAAGAAATTGCAACAAAGAAACCCATGTTTAATCACTAGGTCCTTAATAACTGTTCAATAGAATAGTAGCAATGTAATTAACTCAACCACCTTGGTAGATGCAAGTGAAGAATTTATTACTGTATTTCATCCAACTTCAGATTTCCCGGACGCATGTCTATTCGAGCATGCCAAGTCTTGTTTTTTACCCTCGAACTCACAGAGTGTAATAAAGCGTTTCTTACGCGGAATTCCACGCTACTGCAAAATTCACGCACGGAAAAAAAATTCTTGAGGCGAACGAGTGAATAGAGAATATATTAAACTCAAAGAAAGTGTACGCTTGAATTAGGTAAAACGTTTAGTTAGAAGAGTTACACATTTAGTTACTTTATGTAAATTGTTCTCGTAAATCAGGAATTTGGGCAAAATAGCTAAGTTGGAAAGTTTATTATTTTCGACAGATTATGTATTAATGTATTATCTTTAGATTAGAAAAAAAATTTAGTTGTTATAGAAATATATTAACTTACAGTAGCCAATTTTTCGTCTGGTATCGCGAAAATGAATTTCCCTGAAATCCGTGTAATGCATTTGAAGGTCAAGTTTGTTGTTTTTATCGCGTTTCTTGATATTTCAATATAGTTATCGCCTACAATCGAAACAAATGAAAATTATTATTACTGCATCATAAACGCCATTTAATATTAACAATCGCGCACATTTTAAGTGGTAAAAATCGTTTAATTGTCCAAAGTAAATCTCAACTGTCACTGCTTCCGACTAGACCGTCGCTATTTTATTTCGCAGCTCCCATAATGCACCGGCGCTCTTCCGACAATTGCTTCAGACACCTATTCTTAATATCCCTATTATAGCTATACTTATTGGGGGTTTGACTATACGATATCCCTGGTATATGGAAAATGGTCAAGGATATTCATTTTCGCTGATCCAGGGATCTTTCTAAATTCCTTCGTTCGTTTTCAGCCTAATGTTTGGCTATAATAAGGAATAATATCCCTGTCACAGCTCAATTTTTTTTACCGTGCGGAAATCAACGTATATTCCACTTATTTGCAAAGAAATACAAAAATCAGAAGATAGACAGACTTTAAAGTTCAAAATCATCTCAAAAAAGGGGAAATAGTGTGATATTTCACAAAAATTTTGGAATAAATTCATTTTGATCAAATTAATTGTGGGCACCATAATCCTAATATGTCAAAGACGAACTATATTGCATGTTCAACAGAATACTTGCATTTTCAGCAGAATAGTTACATTTTTAACCAAAGGAGATTAAATTTTAACCCAAAACGACAAATTTTCAACAAAAGAGTTGAATTTTCAAGCAAGAAAGTCAACATTTTCCGAAAAAAATGTGACTGAAACCCAAAGGAATGAAGTGTCAACAAATAATGCATCTTTTTAACAAAATATTAAAATTTTTAATAAAATAATTAAAATTTCAACCAAACGGGGTGAATTCTGAAACAAAAATGTAATAGTAGACTTTTTAATTAAAAGGAATTAACTTTCAACCAAAAAAAATACTTTTCTCCAGAAATGCCATTTCATTTCCAAGGACAAATTTGTCTCCAAAAAGATGAACGTTTAACAAAATAGTAAAATCCTCAAAAAAAAAGAGATTAGTTTTTAACCGAACAAATGACCCTTTGATAAAAAAAATTAAGTTTCTACCAAAATACATGAATTTTCAAATAAAAAAGATTAATTTTCAACAAAAAATGGAATAGTTAAATTTTCAGTTATAAAAATCAATTTTCAACAAAAACAAGCGAATCTTAAAACCAAAAAGATGAATTTCCAAAGTAAAAAGACGAGTTTGCAACAAAAGATTTACCCTTTTAACCAAGAGAGATTTATCAGTCCTGAAAGAAAACACATTTCAAACCACATTGTAGAATTTGTAAGCGCAAAAGAATTCTTAGCCGTAAGTATGAATTTTCAACTAAAATAGTTGAATTTTCGACCCAAAAAGACGGATTATCAACAAAACAGTGGAATATTAAAAAAATTATTTCTTAACCTTGCTTAGAATAGTACACTTATCAATTAAAAATAATTAATTTTCAACGAAAAATACAGTGAAACTCTACTATAGCGTTGATTTTGTGGCTGATGGTGAATGTGAACTAACTCATTATAGCCCGCTCCGCTTTTGTTTATTCACGCCTGAGTGACAACCGTAGATCCCGCGCAACCCCTGTTACAACTACCTGCGGCGCGGCGTCAATTCTCGGAAGGGCTATAAAAGGGAGGGCTATTGAAGGGTTTCACTGTAGTAGGATTTTCTTATCGCTTTCCATTAAATTAGTTCGAAGTTATGTGAAAACAAACGAGAAAAAGAGGGATTATTTTAATAAGGGGAAAAAAGGGAAAGAGTGCGAAGTCTGACCGAGAAGACCTTTCTTATTTTTATTCTCGTCTATTTTTCCTTAATTATTTTAAAATATTTGTATCTACTGCAAGTGAATATCTATTTCACAGAACATGAAATTCAACAAAATTGTATCATAAATCGCGAATAAGGAATAATCAAAAATCGTCTGGTCAATAATTCAACGTCAGCCCCTTATACAGGTCATGGAAATCAACCTAGAAAAAGTCGATCAGGTATGATTAGGTCCATATCTTACACCTTCAAAGAAACGTTACTAAATCTACACTGATATTACAGAAAATAACAGATAAACTACTTTTTTAATTGTTATTTCTAGTCTAGAAATTGCTCAGTTTTAGCAGCTTTTCCAAACGGTGTTTTTGCTGATCTCTGGAGAATAGAGAATATATTTCCAGCTGAGCAAGAAAATAAAATTATGCAAATCGTGGAATGCTGACTGCAGCATCTTTAAGTAAAAATGGAGAAGGCTATTTTCAATTTTCAAGCGAAATCACTAGACTGCAGTCTTTGTTTGCAAAAGGAAAAAAAAAAAAAGAAACCTCTCCTTCCTTGTACTCCTTTTTACCCCAGTGGACACAGTTTCATCCATTCTAGAGTATTGGAAGCGTGCCAAGAATCAGCAGAATCGCCGCGTCATTTGTCCTTCGGCACTAACCGTGAGATTTTCTCCAGCGTCGCAGAGTCGTTTATTCTTTATGTACTACATGGAATGTGAAACTTATTGATTTTTCACGTTTCTAAAAAATGAAGGAGTAAAATTCGCGATCAAAGGAAAGTTGAACAACATTTTTTACTTTTGAAGGTGGAAAAACAAAACAAATTAACTGTAAAGAATTCGTACGTGTTCTTTTCGGGAATTCCAGGACTCCAGGACGTGACGCACAGAAAGAATATATAAATCTGAGGAATTTGCACGTGTTGATTGTTCAATAGGAGAAACTCAATAGCCTCATATAGAAATCATTAAAATTTTTGCACTGACTAGTATTACGGAATTTTTTTATATTAGAATATTGTAATTACTCAGGAAAATAAGAGAATAATAGGGGAATAAATTCTAAAAACAGGGGAAACAGGGTACATTTTTTCACAAAAATATGGAAACAAATTCATTTTAATAAAATTATTTTAGGCACCACAATCATTTTCAACACAACGATGCATTTACAAGAAAAGAGTATGTGCTTGAAGTTTTGAACATTCAAATATTCAAATGATTCAATATGACCAAAAAGATGACTTTAACAAAGTCGCTAAATTTTTAACAAAATATTTACCTTTTCAACATAATATTAAAATTAAATAACACACTATCTCAGAATAGAACTTATTATTTTTAAGTAAAAATAGACTCTGTAACAGGGTTGCTGTAAAATGTAAGAATAATAGATGAATTAATTCTTTTAAATATAATAAATGTATACGTACAATACTTCAATAAATACGAAAATCAAGTTTTCCAGTCTAAATATATTGCGTTATCAACGAAATAGTGGAATCAACAAAAAGAACATTAGTATCTTAACAAAAGAGGTGAATTTTTAACCAAAAAAATCAGTTTCCGACCTAAAAAGAACAGATAATTTTCAAAAACAAAATTAATTTAAAATCATGAAAAACGGATTTTCCAATAACTACTGGAATTTCCAAAAAACAAGAAAAAATCATTTTTAACCAAAACCGTTACATTGACAAGAAAATACTTCAACTTTAAAGCTAAAGAGACAAATTTTTAACAAAATAGTTCAACTTCAAACAAAATAGTTACATTTTCAGACTAAAAAGTTGTTTTTTTTTATAAGAAATTTTAATTTTCAAACACAAAAGATCACTTTTTACCACCAAAAATTAATTTTAAACCCAAAGGACGAATTTTCAACAAATCAGTTGAATTTTCGACCAAAAAATACAGATGAAAGATGAATTTTCCACACGAAAAGTTCAATTAAAAAAAATATACATTTCTAACAAAGAAAATTTACTATTCTACAAAAAATATGAATTTTCAAGCAAAATAAAGAGAATTTTTTAGAAGACTTGAATTTAAAAAACACAAATTTTTAACAATATAGTTACATTGTTGAAAACAAAAAAATGCATTTTTACCCAAAAAAGCGAATTTTCAACAAAAAAGATGAATATACGACCAAATAGTTGGACTTACATTTTCAGATAAAAAAATTAGTTTTCAACAAAGAAAAAATAAATTTGCAACAAAATAGTTCAAATTTAAACTAAAAAGTTGTATTTTAAACAAAACAAAATTAAATTTTTAACCAAACATAATTGGAATTTCTTATTAGGTTCTATTAATTCAGCTCGTATTGCACACAATTACGTAATATCAGATAATAAGTGAAACCTTACGAAATTAAATTAGGACATTGCACTACGGAATTCTTTGTTTGAAAGCTGGAATTCAAAAAAGATTTGACTGGATTATGTGAAATAAATAAAAAATGAATAATTTGAATCCAAATATTCGAATTTACAAACAAACCACATTTCAATTTAACTGAAAATAGTTGAAGTTTCAGCATACAAAAACGAATTTTCAGCTCAAAAACTTAAATTAAAAAAAAATCATTTCCAACCAAGAAAACTTACTCTTCTAAAAAAAATAATAAATTTTCAAGCCAACGAGAAAAGAATTTGTTTAGAAGATAGTTAAATAAAAAAAGGGAATAATTGTGAATTTTCTACCCAAAGACGAATATTCAACAATATACATTAATTTACAACAAATTACACAAATTTACAACTAAATAGTTAAATTAGCAACCGTTTAAAACCTGTTTAACATAAACAAACAATATTCAACTACAGAGTGGAATATTATACCAAAATAATTTAATCTTAAACCAAAAATATTTAATTTTTAACCAAAAATAGTTGGATTTTCTTAATGGGTTCTATCAATTTTGCACGCATTATAAAAAATTTCGTAATAGTAGGCAATACGTAAAACCTTACGAAATTAAATTAAGATTTTTTACTTTGCATTTTTTTTTTATAACTGTTCTTTACAAACGATTGGACTGGATGGTTTGATATGAATCATAAACGAATCATTTCCATAATACTTTTCCCGAATGTAGTAACCTTTAATCAAGCCTATAATTTAATTTGAGAGGCGAAAAGCAAATTTATCGAACGATACGAGAATCTGTGTCAGTGATAACGAAGACTCATTTCATTAAAATAGTTTAGCATGCAAGATCAGATAGAACTTTCTACCAGACCGTTCTCTTTTTTTTAAAACTAGTGCAAAAGTAGAAATATTATTATTAGAGAAACTTTGATTTTTTTAAATTCCACAAAGTACACTATTAAATATTACTATTATAACTATTGAATATCTAAAGAATTAATACCCTTTTTATGAACAAAAGCTTTTGACTCACGAAAAAATAAAAATATACAGATATAAAGTCGAATTTTAGAGAAAAAATTGTATTTTTAAACCCGAAAAGATGAATTTTCACAGAGAAAGATAATTTACAATCGAGAATTATGAATTTTCATTTAAAAAGTTGAATTTTCAACAAAGAAGTTTATTTTTAACCAAGAAAGATGAATTTTTGACCAGAACATATCACTTCTCTGTCACAAAGGATAAATTTTCAATTCAAAAAGACGAATTTTCAACAAAACAGTTGGAATTTCCTACCAAGAAAGATAACATTGACAAAATAGTTGTATTTTCAACCAAATGGTCGAATTTTTTAACATGAAAAAGTACATTTTTAACAAAAAAACTAATTTTCAACCATGAGCATTTACTTTTTATGAATAAAGATGAATTTTAAGCAAAAAAAAAAACCCAAATTTTTTTAGAAAAGAAATTTTTTTAAATTCCACAAAATACATGAATTTATAACGAAATAGTTGAATTTGCCACTTATAAAGGATAAATTTTCCACCAAAAAGGTAATAGTTTGAAAATTGATTCTAAATTTTTTTAATCATAAAAAAATGAATTTTGAACAAAATAGTTGAACTTTCAACGAAATTTGTCACCAAAATAATTTAATTTTCAACGAAACAATTGCATTTTTTACCAAAAAAAGATTAAATTTATAACCAAAAATAGTTGGAATAGATAAATTAGCAGTTCAGAAATTAATTTTCATTACAGGAAAAAGAATATTCAAACAGTTGAATTCTACGAAAAACTACAACTTCTTAACACCGTAATGAATCGTCAACCAAAAAGTTGAATTTTGAACCACTAAAACGACGAATTTTCAACAAAACACATGAATTTAAAATCAAGTATTTGAATTTGCAACTTATAAAAGATAGACATTCGACCAACAATACAATAGTTAAATTTTCCAGATAAAAAAATTAATTTTCAACCACAAAAAATGAATCTTGAACAAAATAGTTTAACTTTCAATCACGTATAGTTGAATAAAGATGATATAAACTTGTCCTACATCTGGATTTTTATTTAGCAGGAAAGAAATCGACTTCCAGGCAAATTTAATCGCTCCTTAATTAAACTATTAGCTCACCCTCTATCACCACTTAACTATTTCACAACGCAAAAGCAACCGTGAGATTATCCTCGCCCTCCCAAGTGGATATAAAAATAAGATCAAACCCAGGTTATTGAGCCAGCAGAACATTTTCCAAAAACCTGTTGCCATCTCATAATTTTGAAAACACTTTAAACTAGTTTATATCATACAGTTTGTCACAATGTGTCACCATTTCATCTTATCAAACTGTCAACTTAATTAATTCGGAGCGCACATCACGTACACAAGGCTACTATCCCGTAATTGTGTAAAATCAATTTTTCGACGCGAACCTTGAAGCATTCAATAATCGAATTCCTCGCCTATAAATCCTTTTATCCTTTTGACAGATTGGAAAGTCACAACCTCCAGCCTCTCCGAAATTGCGAGTCGCTCCAACCCGATGATTTCAGAAAACCGGGAGCGGCCCTTTAGATATTAAATGGGCAAACCTTTGAACTTTTTTTTTCGAGCTCATCACAAAAAGGAAAACCACCCCCTGGATAGCCGGCGCCCCATCAGCCATGTGTCGCCCGAATCTACGCCCCTGTCTCTTTTACGGGAATAATTTACCTTGGAGAAAAAACAGTCACAAAACACTTGATTTGCCCTTCGATCGAGGACACTTTGCGCGACGCAAGGGATGTTCAAATGTCGCAAGAAATGCAATTAAATTGTCAAGGAATCACAAGCGACCCATCCCAACTCGAGACTAACACCAAGAAAACGGAGCAACGGTGCTCAAAGATTGTCGGTCTCTTGCGCGTAAATCAATTTTTCGAACTCACCATGTATAGTGCTTGCTGGGCCTCGTATCCAAACATAACACTGATTCACAAGAGCACCACTTTAAACTTTTTGCGAAAACTGTGTTAAAACATATCACGAACGCGAAGTTTACGTGCAAACACAGAAAATGGCGTTTACTCCGCTCTGTCGTTCGCAGTCCACGGCCGACTCAATTATGCGACTACAGCGCCGCTTTCCCGACACCGGACCTCGATTTAACTAAATCTGGAGGGGGGGGGGGGGGGGGGGGGTAAACTTCAAATTTCTCTCAAATTTGTAATCGTTTATTTAAAACTTTTTTATATATTACAACTGAATTATAGTGATTCATTGGAATATTAGCAATTCCTATCATATTTTACTAAAGTAATATTTATCGGATTACTAAATTACCGACATTTTCCTTACCAACACTATATAGGAGAGACTACTAGCCAATAGGTGACACTAGCTGATATAGTCAAAGTACCGCGAAAATTGAAACTTGGATAAATAAAAATATCATTTTTGTATACATCTTATTAATAGAATTGTTTAGTTCATCATGAAAGAAAGCAAAAGTGTCAGTTATTCTGTCTAAAGAAAAAATAATTCAATATTTTATGATTGCTCAGTCATTCTTGTGCATTTCTGAATTTCACAAATATAACGTTATTGTCAACTGAAAGAACGTTTAAAAAAGCGTTCTATTGTTGATGACTAAAACTATCGAATTATTTTTAATTACAAATAAGTAACGATAATTATAATTGTTTCTTCTTGAGAATTTATCTTTTTAGGTTGTAAATGATAAACTCAAAAATGAAGTACTACATTTTTTAAATTAATGAAATGAAAATGTAATTATTCTATTTTTGGTTCAACTTTGATCTTTTCTGGTGAAAAATTCAACTGCTTGCTAGAAACTGGTAGAAATTTGAACTACTTTCTTACAAATTCATTTTTTTTCAAAATTCAGCTATATTGTTAAACATTTGTTAATATAAATTCAATTTTAAACTTATAATTAATCTGTTATATTGTATTTTTTGGCGGAAAATTTACCTTCTTTCATTGAAAATTCAAGGAGATTAATATCTTCTTGGTTAGAAATTAATCTTTTTGTTACAAAATATATTTCTTTGATTGAAAATTTGAAATAAAAAAAATTTTTTTATTCGAAAATTAATTTTTCTACCTGAAAATTTCCCAACAATTTGATTTTCGGTTAAAAATTAATATTTTTCGTTAAAAATCAAATGGTTTTATTTAAAATTGATGTATTTTTATGAAAATTAATCTTTTTTGTTATAAATAATTAATCTTTTTGGTTGAAAATTCATTTCTTTGGTGGAAAATTAATCTTTTTTGTTGAGAAATAAATGTATGGTTAAAAATAAAATTGTTTGGACTAAAAATCGTTTTTTTTTTAAACATAATTTTTTGTAACTGAAAAATTAACTAATCTATTTTTTATAAATAATTTTTTTTTAGATAGAGGCTGATTTATTTAGTTGTAAATTCATTCATTTCGTTTGAACTTCACCTTTCTGGAAGAAAATTAGAGTTCTTTGTGGAAAAGTCATCTTTTTGTTACAAAATTAATATTTTGGTTAAAAAATCTAATAAATGGTTCAAAATTTAACTATTTTGTTCCAAAAATCTTTATTTTTTGTAACTGAAAATTTAACTTTTCAACTTTTGGTTAAAAAGGTATTCTTCTTTAGATACAAATTCATCTTTTTGTTTGAAAATTTATGATATTATTTTTTTGTAATTGAAATTAAATTTTTTGTATATCAAAATTAAAGTACCAAAAAATAATTTAAATTTAATTTCCACTTTTTGAAGAAAAATGTATCTTCTATAAACTCCAACTATTTGGTTAAAAATTCATGTATTTAATTATGTTTAAAATTAATCTTCTTAGTTGAAAATTCTTCTCTTTGGTTAAAATTTGGTCTATTTTTAAAAATTCGTGGTTATATTTTTTTTATGGAAATTCGAATATTTTAGTAGAAATTTAAATTTTTTGGATTTTTTCTAGAAAACAATTTCCTTGCATAAAATCTCACACTCGTTCATAAGAAATAATAACACTTCACTTCAATTTCATTTATTTCATGTTATTTTTATTTAAAAAATTTTTAATGCAAGTAGCTTCGAAATGTTCCTATAGTTTTACTATACAATAATGATATATTTATGAAATTCAGAACTACACTGGAAAAACAGACTGGTACTTGAAATAATAAGAAACTTTCTTCAAACTGAATTGCTTGAATTTTTAACTTGTTTCATAAATAAACTCTACATTTTTATTATTAATTTGTATAATAAAATGAATGTTTCATTTATCCCATTTGCATTTTCGCGGAACCCTGACCAGAGAGGCTGGCTAGTAATCTCCTCTATTATCGGAAACTGGTATCCAGGATTACTGTCTTCTCGACGGTTCGAAAAAAACATGGCGGACGACATGAGTAAACGTTGACACTCGTATTTGCTTTCTTTTATATTATTTTTATTAATTCAATTACCACTCCATCATAGGCGTAAATAATAAATTAACTTATTAAATGTACAGTTTATCTCATAAAGGATGACTGACTCACAAGATTCCAACGGAAACTCACTGGGTTTGGTACGTAGAAACTAACCTCTGCTTTGATATTTTTTCTGTCTTTGACCCGGTTTTACATATAAGATTCAATTTTTAACTAATATATATTCGCGAATAATGACTTCAAAACTTCTAATTACATTTAAATACTTGTTCTTCTTTTAAACACCCCATATAGCGTGTTCCAAACCGGTTAAAAAGAGGTTATGTACGTTTATCGAGTCTGTTAAAAGCGTTAAATGTAAACAAAATACTACTTTATTTGAATGGATTATTCTTACAACTTCAAATTATATATACTAATCTTCAAATTCATTCACTTACTTTACCCATATTGAAAATCCGATATTTTCGTGTTCTTTTTGTCTCGCGACTTTTTTTCAATATGTCATTGTGACAGTTTATTTTTTAATAATAATATACGTCAGATTGACGTCTTCTAACATTGGATTTTTGAAATCCTGATGCACAAATGGAAATTTAATTCTTTTTAAAGACTTAGTTTGTAAATTTGACTTAGAATCCTTGAATTTTTTATCGAAATTTGGAATTGTTTTATTTTGAACGGTTCGATTTTGGATATTATTAATTTAAGGTCTCGAGCCAAAAATGTTGGATTTTGAAGCTAAAAACATGAAATTTCAACAAAACAGTTAAATTTTCAGCCGAATAGTTCAACTAAATACCAGAGGGATTAATTTCCTACCATATAAGAAGAATTTTCAACAAAGTACATGAATTTTGTGCCAAATTGTTGAATTTTCAACCCAAAAATGTGAATTAAAAAAAAATGTCAATCAAAATCCATTAATTTTTAACCAGACAGTTGTATTTTTAACCGAAAAGTTCGAAATTTCTACAGAAAGAGATTGATTTTTATACTATAAAGATAAATTATCATCAAAATAGTTAAATTTTCAATAAAAGCAAAATTGTTAGAAAAGATAAAAATGCATAACAAGTCTTGCATTTTGAAGACAAAAACATGAAATTGCCACCAAGTTGTTTAATTTTCTAGTGGAAACTAGGAATTTTGTACAAAACAGTTGAATATTTAACCTAAACATGTGAATTAAAAAAAATTTTCAATCGAAATAGATTAATTTTAAGTCAGACAGTTTCATTTTTACTGTGAGAGATGAATTTTCATACCAAAAAGATAAATTGTCAAAAAAATAGTTGAATTTACAATGAAAGAAAAATTATCGACAAGAAAAAAAAATTTCATACAAAATTTTTTGATACCGGGAAATGACAGTGATTTTTTTTTACCGGGAATTTTACAAATTTGTCGAAGAAAAATCTGCCCACGTTCGATTTCAGCAGTTTTTAAATAATTATTTGAATTGTTATGTTTTTCAATTATGCTATTATTTAGCTTACAAACGTAATTCAAAATTTTTTTTCTTACAAAATTTTCCATTCAAAATTTTCATTTCTAAGCTTACATTTTTAATGTAAAGAATTTTTAAATGCTTTCTTAAAGACTTGAACAAATAAAAATTAAAAGCCTTTTATCTTGAAAATTTTGGATAAAAAACATTTTTATTTAATAAATAAATAAATTTTGTGTAATTCATCTGTACCTTAAGTAATAAAAAGTGAACAAAAACGATTTGACAAAAAGATTTTAAACCTGGAATCGTTAAAATTTCTAAGAGCCTTTAGGCTTTGAACGTTACAATTTTAATCGTTATATTTCATAAATGCTTAATTTGTAAGTGAAATTTAAATTTTTTATATATAATTTACAAATGAACATTTGTAGAAAAAATTGGAGTAATTTTGAGAGATGTTTAGGAGTTTTGAAAAGATTAAAAATTATCATGCAAATTTTAGATAGTTTTCTTAAAATCTTGTAGAATCTTATTGTACATTTTGTTTAAAACTTTGAAAAACTTTTGAAATATTCTCTTCAAATAATTGTTCAAAATGATAAGTTATTTTTAATTTTCCTAGGAATCGTGAGAAAATGTTTTTATTATTTTGAAGCCTTTCAAAATTCTTTAAAATAATTTAATTTTTTGTTAAAAATCTACGAAAATCTACATTTGGTTTTATGTTAGGCTATCATTTCAAGTTTTACATTAAGTTTGAATCTTTTCAAAACTTCTACATATCTCGTAAAATTACTCAAATTTCGCCTACGAATAATAAATATTCAATTTTTATTTATACATCCAAATTGTAAAGAAATTTTCTAAGATTTGCAGGATTTTCTGAAAATTGTAGAAAAAATTCAATTCATTTTGACAGAGATTTAGAAGTTCTGACAAAATTTTCAAAATCATTTTTATTTTAAAATAAATGTGAAACAACTTCTAGATATCTCAAGATTTTTAAATAAAATTTTGAAGTTTTACAAAGACGTTTAAACTATTTAAAAAGAAAATAATTGAATTGTTAATTCAAGAAGTGTTCAGTTAAAATTTTTTCAATTTTTCAATATTTGATGTTTCTAGCTTAAAATTCCTTAAAATTATATAATTTTGAAAATTTTAAAGTTCATTGATTGATTTTTTAATTTAGAGCATTGGAAGTGATAACGTGGATTTATATTTTTTTATATTAAAAAATGTTAGTACCTTCAATTTTATACGCGTAACTAATTGAGCATTTGAATACAACATTTTTTAATTAAAAACTTTTAAATTTCAATTTTAAAAGTTCAAAATTTAACAGTTACACCTTGAGTGCTTACATTTGCAGCTCAATTTTTATTACCTCAATTGGAAAATTTTTTAGCTTTAGTGTTCCATTTTTTTAAATTTCATTGACAAAAAATATGAATTCTCAACAAAAGACGTACATTTATTACCAAATACTTAAATTTAAAACCAAGAAGATTAATTTTTAACCTTAAGAGAAGAATTTTCAACAAATTACATAAAATTTTAACCAAGTAGTTGAATTTTCTACCAGCAATACCAATCTTATTACCAAATAGTTGAATTTTCAATGAAATAAAAAAAATGCAACTAATAAATAGTTTCAACAATGTCTGTGATGTTAGGTCATATTTTATTTGATTAATTATTAGTTTATATATATTTTTTCTAACATTTTAGAATTAAATAGTTGAATTTTTAAACCTAAAAAGATCAATTTTTAACAAAAAATGGAGTCATTATATTTTCATTGAGAATTATTTTCAATAAAAATTGTTTTTTTTTTCAAAACAGTTTAATTTTGTACCAAATAGTAGAGTTTATACCAAATTTTTGATTTTCCAAGCCAAAAATGCGAATTTTCTATAAAAGAATTAAATTTTCAAACTGAGAATATGAACTAACTACAATAGAGTTTATTTGGAAACAAATTAGTTGAATTTTCAACAAAATGAATTTTTAGTCATAAAAATTACTTTATCACACAAAAAACGACTTTCAACTAAAATTCATTTTTATTTTTCATTCATTTTTATTATTTAAACAATTTTATTATCCTATCTTGGCGCTATTTTTTTTTAATTTGTGCAATTATTTCAAACACTGATCGTTTAAAATTGAAAAATATTTGGTTTGAAAATTTCAAAAATGAACAATAATTCTCAATGAAGAGATCTTAATGCCCAATTTTAATGTTAAATTAAACATTTTTTATATAATAACAATTTGTCACAATGTAAAAATATAATTTTAAAATCTTGGACTTCTTTTTTAATTCAAACGCTTTTAATTGGAAAATATTAATTATTGTTTCAAAACATTTTAAACCTAATATGTAAAAAAAGGGTTAATAATGGATTTTCAAAATGTTTATAATTTTAGGAAATAAAAATCCAGAGATTGGCGCACGTGCTTTTGCTGCGAGTATCAGATAATTTAGATTCTACTTTCATTAAACCTATTTCTTAATCCAACCAATTAAATTGATCAGAAATTAGCAATGAAAAGTAACAAATTTGTATTTTAATTTTTTTCAGTTGAAAAACGAAGAGGACTTGCCTTATGAAGAAGAAATATTCCGAAATCCCTTTTCAGTAAAACACTGGCAAAGATATATTGATCATCTGAAGTCTACCAAAAGTCCTAATTTGAATATTGTATACGAGCGAGCCCTTAAAGAATTACCAGGAAGGTAAGAATTTTTAATATAAAATAAAAATCCTAATAGCTATTTATTTTTTAAGTTTATTCGTTTTTAAGCTTATATAAATATGATTTTCCTAAGATTCTTAGAAAATTCAGAAAGATTGTCAAGGATTTCAGAAGTCAAATCAAATTTTCAACTAAAATGTTATTTTTTAATTAAATAGTTGAATTTTCAACCAAACAAGAATAATTCTCAACGTAAAATGTAATGCATAATTTATATTTTAAGCAAAAAAGTTTTTAATTTTAAATCAAGAACATTAGAATTCATCTGAAAATGTAAATTTTTAACAAACAAGTTTGTTTTCTTTCAAATAGATAAATTTTCTACTAAAATGGCAAATTTTCTACGAAATAGTTATGTTAACAATCAAAGAGATGAATTATTGACTTAAATGATGATTCTTTAACCAACAAATAAAATGAATTTTTAGCCAAGTTCAACTTTCAACCAAGTACTTGAATTTTCAACCAAAAAATATGAATACTCAACGTAAAATGTAATAGTTGATATTTCAACTAAAAATATATATTAATTTTAAATCATTTAAAGTAGAATTCGTCCAAAAAATACGAATTTTACACAAAATAGTTGCATTTTCAATGAAAAAAAAATTTTCAGTGAAGAAAGAAAAAAAATGCAATCAAATTATAATTTGAAGAGAAAAATCATTTTTAATACAACATAAAAGTTTCGAGTAACTATTTTTTTTAGGTTCACGTATTTGCTTATTTGTTTTGTATGTTATAAAAGTTTACTTTTCCAAATAGTATTGAGAATATTAAAAAAAAAATTTTTTATATTTTACAGGATTTTACAAAATGTTAGGAAAAATAATTCGAGTTATTTGATAAAATATTTAGGACTTGTAGATGTTTGAAAAAATATTCTATAATTTTTGTAATTCCTTCGAAATTTCTAAAATTCCTAAATATCCTGGAAACTGAGACGAATTATTCATAAAATTAAAAAAAATTTAACTTGCTTTAAAATTCTCTTAAAATTAATTGGTGAAATAAAAGGTCATTTAGAATTTTCCCGGGAATCGTAAGAAATTTTTATTATTATCTTGAAACCTTTCAAAATCCATAAAAAGTTTAAAAATTGTATTTCAAAATCTTTGGAAATCTATATCTGGTTAGAAATGTTTAATTATTAAAATTTTGTTCACTGAAATATTTTTTGAAATGATTGGAATATCATCTAATTTTTTTTAAATCTTTCAAAAATTAAAAAATTGTCCTAAAATCTTCTAGACTTTTTTGACATTTTTCGAAATGTTGAAATATTTTTCAATCTTCGAAAATTTACTCTTAACTTGCATTCAAACAAATAAAAATCATATTAAATTTTGCCAGGAATCATAAGAAAAAATTGTATTCTCTTGAAACCTTTCCTTTTTTTTCGTATTTTTCAAAAACCATTTTATTTAAAAATTTTTTTGAAATCTTCTTAAGATTTACATTTTCATTGGATCTCTTTAAAACGTCTAAACCTTCGAAATATTTTTGGAAATAAACAATGAAAATAAAATAAAAAATATTCGTTAATAATTTTTTAAAATATGTTGTCGAAAAGTTAAGAACCTAATTATTGCCTTTCTTATTAAAGAATAATTTGCAGTTTAAATTTGATCATATTGAATTCGTATAAATTTCAACGAATTCTCTTGAATCCCTTGAATTCTTATAAATTTACTCCACTTTTACTGAAATCGATGGAATATTTTGAGTTTTTGTCCTAAATTATTTGTAATTCTTTAAAGATATCTTTAATTTATTTGAATTTGCCCTGAAGTCTGTTCATATCCATTTATCTGAATTCAATAGAATTTTTTGGATTTTAAAAATGTTGGTTCATTCAATTGAATTATTTTAAATTCATATTGAATTCGTTTGAATTTCATCGAATTTCCTTGAATTATTCTAAATTCACTCCACTTTTACTAAAATCGATTAAATATTTTGGGGTTTTGTCCTGAATTATTTTTAATTCTTTGGAGATCTCTTTAATTGATTTCAATTTGCCCTGAATTCTATTCATTCCCATTTATCTGAATTCAAAAGAAATTTTGGGTTTTAATAAATGTTGGTTCATTTAATTGAATTATTTTTAATTCATATTGAATTCGTTTGAATTTCATCGAATTTCCTTGAATTATTCCAAATTCACTCCACTTTTACTAAAATCGATTAAATATTTTGGGGTTTTGTCCTGAATTATTTTTAATTCTTTGGAGATCTCTTTAATTGATTTCAATTTGCCC
>NC_046665.1:88145335-88162619 GCF_010883055.1 Belonocnema kinseyi
AAATGTTGGTTCATTTAATTGAATTATTTGAAATTCATAATTAATTCGTATTCATTTAATCGAATTCTCTTGAATCCCTTGAATTCTTCTAAATTTACTCCATTTTTACTGAAATCGATGGAATTTTTTTCTGAATTGTTTTAAATTCTTTGGAGATCTCTTGAATTTATTTGAATTTTCCTTGAATTCTATTAATTCCCATTAATCTGAATCCAATAGAGTTTTTTGGATAATCAAATTCTCTTGAAACCCTTGAATTCTTCTAAATTTACTCCACTTTTACTGAAATCGTTGGAATATTTTGAGTTTTTGTCCTGAATTATTTTTAATTCTTTGAAGATCTCTTTAATTTATTTGAATTTGCCCTGAATTCTATTCAATTCTCAGTTATCTGAATTCAATAGAAATTTGGGGATTTTAAACATTTTGGTCCATTTAATTTAATTATTTTAAATTCATACTGAATTCTAGTGAATTTCAGCGAATTCTCTTCAATTCCCTTGAATTCTTCTAAATTTACTCCACTTTTATTGAAGTCGATGGGATATTTTTTTCCTGAATTCTTTAAATTTCTTTGAAGATCTCTTTAATTTATTAGAATTTGCCCTGAAATTTGTTCACTCTCATTTTACTCAATTCAATATAAATTTGGTGATTTTTTAACTTTTATTCAATTAACTCAAATTCTTATGAAAATCATCAATGTCTCTTGAATGCCCTTGAATTCTTCTCAAATAATTCCAATTTTACTGAAATTATTGTATTTTTTAATGTTTTTTTTTTCAATTCATTTCAATTCTTTTGAAGCTAATTTGTATTGTTTTGATTTCTAATGAATTTATCCCGAATGTTAAAAATCGCTTGGAATTCTGATAAATTGCATCGAATGCTGTTGTATTCTTTTAATTTTAAAATAACATTAGTGACATTATTAATGTACATTAGTTACTTTAAATCAGTTTTTGGATTAGAAAGAAGTCACTTTTGGTCACTATTTTGGTTTAAATTGGATTAAATTGAATCATTTTATTTGTATATCTAAATTTTATTTTTGAAGCTCAAGAGTCAGAAAAAATCTAACATTTATTTAGACGATGAAGCTGAGACAAATAAATTTAAAAAAAAAACGAAACAAGTTTTCGGCCAAATAAATTAATTTTCAACTCAAAATATAAATTTTCAACCAAAAATATGAATTATCAACCAAAAATATGAATTTTTGACCAAATAGTGGAATTATCGACCAAGCAGATGGATTTTCTATTAAAAAAAAAAAGAATTTTTAACTTAACATTTTTTTTCAACCGCAGAAATGAAATATTTACAAAAAATGTATATAGTCAATTTTCTACAAAAAATGGAATAGTTAAAGTAAATTTTCAACTAAAATGATAAATCTTCTACTGAAAAATTTTAATTTTCAATCAAATACATAAATTTTCAACTAAAAAGATCAATTCTCTACCAAAAATAAAATACTTAAATTTTCAGTTAGTAAAGTAAATTTTCAACGAAAAAAAACACGAATTTTCAACCACAGATTAATTTACAACCAAAAAGATGAAGTTTCAACTAAAAAAACTTTTAACTAAAAATAGATTCATTAAATTTTCAGTAAAAGAACTTAATTTCCAATAAAGTCAATGTAAATTTTTCAACAAAATAGTATAATTTACAACCAAGAAGGTTAAATTTCTATACAAAATATCTATTTTCGTTAAAAAATAAAACAAATACATTTTCAGTTTAAAACATCAGTTCTAAATGAGAAAATACTAATCTTAAACCAAAAAGGCCAATTTCCAACCAATAAGATGAATTTTCTACCAAAATAGACAAATTTTTAACAAACTACATGTTTTTCAAACCAAATATTAAAATTTTTAAAGGAATTTTCAACCAAACAAATTCGAATTTTTAATAAAATACAGGAATTTCAAACCAAATATTTGAATGTTTAACTTAAGAAGATAAAGTTTGAACCAAACATGTACTAGTTTAATTTTCAGTTAAGACAACTAATTTTTAATTAGAAAACATAATTTTCAACAAAATAATAAAATTTTGAAAAAAAAGGTTTTTCAACTAAAATAATGAATCGTCAAACAAATAAATGAATCTTTTACAAAGTAGTTTCACTTCCAGCTAACTATTTGAATTTTCAACCAAAAAGGATTTTAATTTTGCAACAAAAATAGTTGAATTCAACCAAAAAAAAAGACTGTTCAACAAAGTGGTTTGAATCCTCAACCAAAAGAGATCAATTTTTTAACAATATTTTATTTTTATTGTGTAACTAACATCGCTTATTTTGTACTTTAAAGGTTAAAAATAGTGTAAATAAATGATTAAAAAAGTACAGCATTTTCAAACTTCGAAGATGTCAAAGAAACGAACATGTATACATTTTTGGGTTAGAAAAAAATCTAGAATACAAAAAAAAATCCGGGATCAGTGCGAAACGTACATCGTGATTTAATTAAGAACTCATTTAAATACGCCTTAAATATCAAAACATTTTTCCATTTATCTCCTTAAAAAGTATTTTGATCACAGAATTCATCCAGAGAAATATAGGAAACCTCTAAAGTGTCGACTTTGAAGTGGTAATGTTTCAAATATTGTGAAAATACAATTTTTGGTTTAGATTTGAGAATAAAATTACTTTTCCTCATGTCAAATACAAATTTAAATTCAGCTGATTACATCTGGATTTGGTAGAATAAAATTTTACATAATTAAATCTCGAATGTTTCTCAGTTTTATCATGCACGCAAGGGTGACATTCTTAATTATATTTGCGTGAATTCGGTACTGCTACTAACACTCTGAAATTAAACAAAATAATTAATTTAACGATCTTTTTCTTAGTTACAAGTTATGGAATAATTACTTACGTTTACGAGTAAAAAAACTGAAAGATCAGGTCAAAGGAAATGTTGAGCATCCACTTTATGAAGATGTCAGCAATGTTTTCGAAAGAGCGCTGGTATGGATGCACAAAATGCCCCGGATATGGATTAATTATTGTATTTTCATGACAGAACAAGGCTATATCACGCAAACTCGACATGTATTTGATAAAGCCCTCCGAGCTTTACCCATCACTCAGCATCATAGAATTTGGCCTCTCTATCTGAACTTTGTCAAAATGCACAATATTCCGGAAACAGCTGTGCGAGTCTTCAGAAGATATTTAAAGGTAAGAAAATTACTTTTTGGGCCAAAGTTGAATTTTACGTTTAAAAATTATTACAATTAAAATAAATGTTGATAACATATTGAATTTCATAAGAGACACTTTAAATTTATAAGATTTCAAGCCAAAATATATCGCATTCTCAACAAAGTAGCAGAATTTCCGGCCAAAAGAGATTTTACACCAAAAGTGATAAATTTTTAAGACAAACAGACGAATTTTCAAGAACAAAAAATTAATTTTCAACCGAACATTTTTTAGCCAAAAAGACGAATTTTCAAACAAGAAAGATTAAATTTCAGTAAAATATTTGAATTTTCAAGACAAAAAGACAAATTCTTTAAAAGATGGTTACATTTTTAAATGAAAAAGATTATTTTTTCAAGAAGACAGTTGATTTTTAATAAAAAAAGTTGATTTTTAACCAAGAAAGATGAATTTAAAAAAAAGGTAATTTTCAATTTTTAAAAATATACATTTTTAATAAGATAGTTGAATTATCAACTAAAAAGTTGAACTTTTAACAATCAAGAATCATTTTTTACCTAAAATGCCGACTTTTTAATCAAATTTATTAATTTTCTAGTAAATAGTTTAATTTTCAGCTTAAAAAGACAACTTTTCAACAAAATACATGCATTTTCGACCAAATAGTTGAATTTTAACTTACTCAATAAATAGCATACAGTTTGAACCAAAAATAGAATAGTTAAATTTTCAGATATAAAGTCTGGTAAAAAAATAAGTTAGAATAAAAAAAAGCGAATTTTAACAAATTTGTTAAATTCTCAACCAAAAAGATCAATTTTCTACCATAAAAATTAATATTCTACCAAAAAAGACAATTTTCCAACTTCAATATACAGAATAAAGTTTTCACCAAACACGGAATAGTTAAGTTTTCAGATTAAACAAAAAATTTCAAAAAAAGTGGAATTTTTAACACAAAAATATGATTTTTGAACTAAAAAGTTCAATTTTCAAGCAAGTAGTTTAATTTTGTATCAAATTATTGAATTTTCAAGCCAAAAAGGTTTATTTTTTCTATAAAACACCTAAGAAGATTATATTTCATCCGAATTTTCGACAAAATATATGAATTTTCAACCAAAAATTTGAACTTACAACTAAAAATAATTAGTTTTCAACTAAATAGTTACATTTTTAACTTAAAAAAGTTAATTTTTAACCAAAAATAGAATATTTTAATTGTTAGTTTAAAAAATTTATTTTCAACCAAACATGAAACAAATTTTCACAAAATAGTAAAATTTCCAACCGAAGAGATGAACTATTAACAAAAAAAGACTTCAACAAATATTTTGAAAAGTATAAATTAACAATTTGAAAATGCTAGTATCTAGAAGATTATATTTAATTGAAATCATTTAAATTTTAAAGGATTTGAGTATAAAAAAATTTTAATAACACATTTCTTGACAATTAAAAATATTTTTTCAGTCTTAAATGAAGTTTGGATTCGTTTAAATTCCTTCATTTTGGACGTCTTTTTGGAATAATTCATTTTTAAAGGTTTATGATTTAAAAAAATTCCATTTTGAATTGTGATAATGTCGGTGAATCCATTTTTCAATCCTAGTAAAATTTGTTTAATCAATTTTAATATTAAATTGTAATTTCTGTATATAATAACAATTTCAAATTCTAGAATTTCATACGATTTGACTTTGAAACATTCAATTTAGTTTCTAATTTCTGACTGTCAAATTTTAATAGCTTCAAATTAAAAAATTAGTTAAATTCAACGGTTTTTAGTTTTGGACACTTTTGATCAGAAATATTAAAATTTCAATCATCTTGACATTTAAATAATGCAGTTTTTCAAATTCTAATATGAAATTATTTAAATTTGAACATTTTGAAATTTTCCTATTTGCTCAATTTTAATTTTAATTCATTCAATTTCCAGGTTTTTGAACGGAAAATAAAATCGTTCAATTTTGAACGCTTTGAATTAGGAACTTTTTTTATTGAATTTTAATATTTTTTGACAGAATCGTTAAATTTTCAATTATAAACATTAATTTTGCAAACACAAAAAACGAATTTTCAACAAAATAGTCAAATTTTTAACCAAATAAGAGTATTAAATCCTTAACTAAAACAGATTCATTTTTAACGAAGCAGTTGAATTTGTAAGAAAAAAGGAAATTATTACCAAAAGAGATAAATTTTTGAACCAAAAAAATGAATTAATAAGTAAAAACTTAACTATTTTGTAAAAAATGCATCCTTTTTGGTTAAAAAAATTCGTCTTTTTGAATTGAAAATTCAATTTTTTCATAGAAACTAATGTTTTTGTTACAAAAATTTAATTTTTGATGTTACTGAGTTAACTGGAATCTTTTCTGGGTGAAAAATCAACTTTTTTTGTAATAAAAAATTCTCCTACTTGAAGATCAATTTCATATTTTTTGATAAAAATGCAACTATTTCTAGAGAATTCCACAATTCTGTTAAGTCATCCTTCTTGGTTAAAAATTCGTCTTTTTGGATTGAAAATCCAATTTTTTTGGTAGAAAATGATTTCTCGTTAAAAAGTTCATAATTTGATCGTGAAAACTAGACAAAATTTTTTTTTTCAACCAAAACTTGATTCAACTATTTTATTGAGAATTTATCTTTTTGATCTAAAACTTCATCTGTTATAGAAAAAATTTTTTTTTTTTGTATGAAAATGCAACTTTTTGGTTAAAAATCGTCCTTCTTTGCTTGATAATTCAACTAATTTGTTTAAAACATTTGGGTGAATCGCTTTGTTAAGAAATCACTTTTTTTTTAAGATTTATATTTGAAGTTCAAAAGTTATCTCGTTGGTTAAAAGTTTAATTATCTTGTTGAAAATTAACCTTTTTTAATTGAAAATTAAACTACTTGGGTCAAAGCTAAACTATATTCTGAAATTTTTTATTATTGAATGCTTATATCTGGTTGAAAATTTAACTGTTTAGAGGAAAATACTTCTTTTTTTCGTTGAGAATTCATTTTTTAACAGAAAATGTAACTTTCCCATTTTTTTAAGATTGATATTTTTTAGTTAAAAATTTGCGTTTTTGTTGTAGAAAATGATTTTTTAGTTTGAAATTTTCTTTTTTTTGTGTAAAAATGCGTCAGTTTCGTGGAATGCATTTGTGTAAAGAAAATTAGTCTTTGGGTTTGAATGTTTAATAATTTAGATAAGCTTTTATTTATTTTTTGAGTGAAAAATCTTTATTTGTTGGAAATTCGTCTTTTTCGTTTTAAAATTCTTTTCTTTTGTTGTATAAATTTCATTTTTTTGTTGATTAAAATATAAATTATGACACTTTTTCTTTGACAATTTGTCTTTTTAGGTCGAATATTCAACTATTATGTTAAAAATTCAATTATTTTGTTTGAAATTCCAGTATTTTCTTAAGGAGTTTTCTTTTAAAGAAGAAAAAACGTTTTTGTTTGAAATGAATTAAATAGATTAAAATGCTGGTATTTGAATATTAATGATTTGAAATGAAAAATTAGTCGAAAAATCAGAGAATTTTGAATATGTCACGCGTTCTCGGGAATTTAAGATCCGATTTCCTCAGAAGAAACCAGCCTCCGGTCACCGAGAGTTGAAAATGGCCCATGTGTTGAAAACGGCCATACGACGGCGCTAGTAGTAACTTTGTTCTAATTGTAATGACTGTTATATATCTTTTTATCATGTAGAGCCGTTACAAAGTCTTAAAAATGTATCAAGAAAACGGTTTATTTATGTAATTATTGTGAAACTGACAAGGTGGATTTTTCTAATAGTGTTTTTCTATTTTTTTATCGAATCATTTTCATTAATTGACGCTGAATTTTGTCAGGGTGTGAAAAAAAGTTCTTAAAATTCATGGGAAATGTTTAAATGATTGTTTTGTAAGGCATTTCAAAAAAAAATTGAAAAAAGATCACACAACCTTTTGAATTATTTCCTAAAATCTTTAAAAAGTGTGAAAGATTTATAGATAAAATTTTGCAATATTACATAATTTTAGAAAAAAATTGAGTAAGTTTAAGAGATATTCAAAACTTTTGAAACGATGTAAAAATAATTAAAACTCGTAAAGATTTTATAAGAATTTTGTAAAGTTTCACGAAAATGAAACATTTTTTCAGATTCCTAAGAAAAATTAAAATAATTTTTAACTTCGAAAAATTAATTTGAAGAGATTATTTAAAAATATTTTAGAAGATTTCAAAAATAGTCAAAGAAGACTCTGAAAGATTTTGGGGCAATTTTTTAATTTTGAAGGATAAATAAAAAATGCAAGAAAAAATTTAATCATTTTCAGAAATCAGAAGGTTTAGAAGGTCTGACAAGATTAAAAAAAATGTATAATTTTCCTTATATTCGTGTAAAAATGTTTAATAATTTTTTATTATGAAAAATGAACATTAAGAGAAAATTGAAAAAGGTTTTTAAACATAACAAACGATTTCCTAAAACTTCTAAGATAGTTTAGAAATTTTAAAGCAAAATGTTTCAATTCGGTAAGATTGCAAAATTAAAACGAACAAAAATTGTGTAAATTCAAGAAATATTTAGTAGAATTTCAAAGAATTTTCAAAGTTTTCAAGAGAATGAACAAATTTTCTTAAAATTGCTGGGAAAATTCAGAAGATTTTAAAGTAATTTTTTTAATTTGAAATGATATTTGAAAATTTTGAGTAAAATTCGTGTCAGTTAAAAATATTTTCAGGAATTTAAGACGTTCTAAATAGATTTAAAATATTTGAAAATTTGGAAACATTTTCTTGATTCCTTCCCAACTTCTAAAAGTTCCAAACATCTTTTAAAAGGACTCGAATTTTTCATAATATTTCGTAAAATCATATAATATGAAAAGAATTCTTTACAATTTTCTAGATTCTTTTTTGACAAGCCTGAAATATTTAAAAAGCTTTTAAATTTTATCAAGAATCTTATGAAAATTATATTTACATAAATTTAAAAACAAGGCGATAATACTTATTTTCTTGTTCTCAAATCTTAGAATTTAATTTCAAGATGGATTTATTATAGCACTTCTAAAAATAAATTTCGATTAATTTAAGTGATGTCAAAGATAAAAAAAAATATTCGTTAATGGTCTTTCTTTAAGAGAAACATACAAATTTTAAAATATTTTAGCTTCGTTGCAAAGTCTAATTGATTAGAAAAATATCACATTTAAGAGTTCGTTATCTCATTGTAATAGAAAACAATATTTTAGGATTTATCATATTCCTTGTTTATCACCTATAGATATAATAATTATATTTATTATATAGTAGCATTATATTTTAAAACGGCAATATTAAAAAAAAATTAGTTCTCCATCACTATATTTAAAAAGTGTTTGAATATCCGGGGCTTACACAAAATAACGAAAAAATGAATAAAATCATAAATTAGCAAGAAAAAAAATGTTTGTCTTATTTATAATTATAATAATATCTCATAAATTAATAATCAATTAACTATGTTCAGCAGTTCTAAATTTCGAGAATTGAAATATTTGTGGGAATTTAATACTTCGTTTATTTTACAAGTCGGTTTTGAACTCGGTGAATTTTATTTTCCGATATTTTTAAATTCGGGATTTTATTTTTTTGGCAATTAAAGATCTTGTCGCAATTTGAAATTTGGAAAATTTTATAATTTGATAACAATATATATTTTTGGCATTTTTTTCTAGTCATTTTTGTATTTTTTATTTATTTTTTATAAGTTCTGAATATCCGTGCAATTTTTTTGTTTGTATAAATTGTGTCAATTGTGCCGCTTTTTCCTATTTCAAAGAAAATAATACGTAGGTACGTAATTCACATTTACCATCTGACTCTACACTATGAAAAAAATGATTTTAAAGGGTTTTTTATATTTATCTTGTCATTTTTATTCATTTTTCCTATGTTACTGCATGGTTTTATCGAACAAATCTACTACTAGCGCCGTTGCACGGCCGTTTTCAACTCTCGTGACACATTTTTGGCATTGGGCAATACAGTGAAAGCACCCCTAGAGTTCTTAAATTCTCGAGAATTTAAGTTCAGGTTATATAACCGAGAATATGACAGAATTTTGGAGAATTTAAAAGAATTTATGATTTTTAGCAATATTTTTATTATTCAGGTTATATCAGCGGTTGAATATAAATTATTTTTTAGCTAGGAATTACAGTGTTTCATTTACAAATTAAAAATTTTCATATGTATTAATTTATTTCAAATAAAAAAAGACGCTTTTTCTACTGTAAAATATAGCTCTTTAACAAAATACTGGAATTTTTAACATAATAGTCAAATATTCAATCTAAAAAGACAAATTATCAACGAAAGAGTGTCATAGTTTATATTTTAATAAGAAAAAAATGAAATCTGTACAACAAAAGAAAAGAATTTTAAAACCAAAAAAACGAATTTCCAGCAAACAAAGATTTTTTACTCAAAAAATAAATAAAAGTTTATCTAAATTATTGAACCTTCAAACGAGAAGACAATTTTTAAAAAATAAAAATTCAATTTTCAAACAAAAAATATGACTGTTCAACAAAAAATTAATTTTACACCCAGTTGATGCATTCTTACGCAAAAAAAGGAAATTTTAACTAAAAATTATCACTCTTAAAAAATTGAAAAGTTATATTTTCTGTTTAAAAATGAATTCTAAAAAAAAAGAAGTATTTTTCACTAAACGACTTTTAACCAAAAAGTTGCATTTTCATACAAGGAAATGAAATTTCTTCTATAACAGATGAAGTTTTAAATCGAGAAGATAAATTTTCAAAAAAGAGTTGAATTTTCTGTTTAAAAAGATTTTAGTCGAGTTTTCACGATCAAACTACGAATTTTTTAACAAAAAATAATTTTTTATCAACAAAATTGAATTTTCAATTCAAAAGGACGATTTTTTAACCAAAACGGATGACTTTTTAAGAAAATTGTGGAATTCTCTAGCAAATAGTTTCATTTTTATGAAAAATATGAAATTTATCTTGAAGCAGAAGAATTTTGTATCACAAAAAAGGTGCGTTTTCATCCAAGAAAGATTCTAGTTAACTCAGTAACATCAAAAATTGAGCTTTTGTAACAAAAAAATAAGTTTTTACGACAAAATTGACTTTACAATCCAAAAAGACGAATTTTTTTAACCAAAGAGGATGAATTTTTAACAAAATAGTTCAATTCTCTACAAAATAGTTACATTTTTATCCAAAAAATATTAATTTTGTACTAAAATATATGAATTTTTAACAAAAAACAAATTTTTTTATAAGTGAAACTTTGATTCAGAAAATATTTCAGTTCATTTTTCAACAGCAAACTATAAATTTTAAACTTAAAGTAAATTTTCTACGAAATAGTTAAGTATCAAAAAAAGATTTAATTTCTGCTAAAGCAGATAAACTTTAAAATAAAAATGACAAGCTTTCAAAAAAAGAGTTGAATTTTCAATCGAAAAGTTAAGGAAAAAATGCAATTTTCTATTAATTAGAATAAATTCTGGGATTCTCATAAATTCTCAGAGAATTTATTTCTCGGTTATATTCTCATTCTTGTTACCGTTCTCAAAGTAATATAACCGTCTCAGAACTCTAAGCACCCCCCTGGAAGAAACCATAGATTCCGTGATAACCTGAATTTTCCTGTAGATGGCACCAGAGGATACGGAAGACTACATAGAATATTTAACTTCAATCAACAGACTTGACGAAGCAGCTACACAGCTTGCACATATAGTCAATCAAGACGATTTCGTATCAAAATCCGGAAAATCGAAACATCAATTGTGGTCTGAGTTGTGCGATTTGATATCTAAACATCCGACTCAAATTAAAACACTCAATGTCGATGCCATTATCAGAGGTGGACTTAGACGGTATACCGATTCACTAGGTTCATTATGGAACTCTTTGGCGGATTATTATGTTCGTAGTGGACTTTTGGAAAGAGCCAGAGATGTCTATGAAGAAGCGATACAAACCGTCAAGACTGTTCGAGATTTCACTCAAGTTTTTGACCAGTATGCACAATTTGAAGAATTTAGCTACAAGGAAGTGCTCGAAGAGAATTGTAATAATCTCAATCTCACGGAAGAAGGTAAGAATTTACGGACAATTTTTGAGACCAGTAAATGACAGTGAATTTATTTTTTGATTGGAAATTTTACAAAGATTTAGAACAAAAATCTCTCGAAGTTTGATTTCAACAGTTTTTTTTTTAAATAGTTTAATTCTGATCTTTTTCAATTGTGAGATCATTTAGTTTATAATAAATAATTCGAAAATCTTTTGCTTTAATAATTTTTCGTTTTAGATTTTTAGTTTTAGTTTAAAGAATTTCAAAATACAGTCTTGACAATTTAAAGAATAAAAAATTAAAAGCGTTTGGAGTTGAAAATTTTTGATAAAAATATTTTTATTTTGTCAACTGTAAATATAAATAAATTATTCTTCAAATGAATATGCACTTTAAGTATTAAAAAGTGAACAATAATTTATTTGACAAGACGATTCTAAATTCGTTCAAAATTTAAGAATTTCCAGATTTTAACCTTAAAAATGAAACTAAACTAAATTAAACTAAATAAAATAAAAATTTAACTATTTTTAATATAAAAATAACTTCATAATAATATATTCGTAATTAAAGGCTTTCATTAAATTAAAAATATTGTTTCAGTCTAAAATATTGATTTTTAACCCATTCAATTTAAAAAAAAATTAATTAAGAAAAGGAATAATTATTTAATATGTAGCAATATTTAAGTATTCATTTAAGACGAGTAAATTGAAAACAAATATTTAAAAGTAAACCATTTTAAACTGAATTGTTTAACATGGAAAGCCTTGAATCGTTAAAATTTCGAAGAGCTTTTAAACTTCAAGTGTTACAATTTTAATTATTCTTTTTAAGAAAATTTTTAATTTTGTAAATGAAATTGTTTGATTTTGATGTATAGTTAACAATTGAACACTTATTTTTGTAGAAAAAGTTTGAGTAAGTTGAAGAAGTATTTAGAAGTTTTGAAAAGATTCAAAATTAATTTAAAAAAAAAATTATTTGAAGAAAATATTTAAAAGATTTCCAAAATTGTAAACAAAATCTGGAAGATTATAAGGAAATATTTTAAAATTTGAAGGATTTTATAAAAAATGTAGGAAAAATTAGATTTATTTTAAAAGATATTTAGAAGTTCTAAAATAATTTTAAATATGATTTTGAAGTTTTTTAAGGATGTTTAAACTATTTAAAATTAAAATGATTTTTCCGTAAAAAAATTCGAACCGTTGATTTTTTAACGTTTCTACCTTGAAATTGTTTAAAATAATATAATTTTCAATATTTTAAAGTTCATTGATTGATTCTTAAACTTAGAGCATTAAATATGATAACAAGGATTTATATTTTTGGAATTGAATCTGAATCTTTGAACTCTATAATTTATCAAAGTTTAAAAATTCTAAACTTTGCAGTTTATCTACATTTAATTAAAAATTGTTCAACTGAAAATTGTTAGATCCTTCCATTTTTACATATAAATTATTGAGCATTATAATACAAAAAATATTTATCATAAAACTTTTAAACTTCAATTTCAAAAGTTTAAAATTCAAGAGTTCGACTTTGAGTGCTTTAATTTCTAGTTTATTTTTTATTACTCCAAATGGAAATTTTTTAGCTTTAGAGTTCGAAGTTTTGTATTTTATTTATCGTAAAAAATGTTTGCAAACCGGGAAATGACCGAGATCCTGGAAATTTCCTTGAATTTTTCACGAGAACCTTGAATTGATTTGTTTTTCTTTTAAATCAGTTATTTTATTGAAACGCGAAAAATAATTTAAATCTTTTAGTCTTATGAAAGAAAAATCTCGCTTAGAAGAAATCTTGCTGCTAGAAAAAATTTTATTTATCAAGATATAATTTATCTTTTATTCATTACAGAATAAATACAGAGATTTCTAGGCATTTGTTGTAGAATTTGCCTACTATTTTATATATTGCAATGGGCAGACTTTAATATTGTGAATTATTTTATAAGTTTTTTATTTCATCTCCGCTAATATAGAATGTTAAAGAATATATTTTTTGTGATTATTTAACTTAAAAATTATAAACACAAATCTTGTAAAACTTTCAAAAGATTTCACACACAAAGATTTAAGAAAAATTTCACAGATATTTCAAAGGTTTTATAAAAATTCCATAAATATTTCAAAAGAAATAAACATTCTAAAGATTTCAAAAAGGGTACAGTACACCAGATTGGACACCCTGACAGATTTAACTATGAAATTTTTGGAATTAAAAAAAAACACACTCTTAAATGTATTTAATCAAATTAAAAAAAATAGAGGAAAGAAAAAGAAGACAACATGCAAATCCAGATCCTTCTTTTTTCAACACAATCGAAAAAGATTTACAAAAAATTCAACATCCTTTAAAAATTCATTTATTTTGTTAAAAAGTCGTCTTTTTGGTTGAAAATTCACCCTTTTTTTATTAAAAATGCGACTGATTGAGTCTAAATTATTCGAGTTTAGTTGAGGATCTAACAGTTTGGTTAAGGATTTAACAGTTTTATATTAAATTACACTGGGTCGTTGAAACTTATCTTTTTTGTTGAAAATTAAACTATATTTTATTAAAATTTAGTATCTGGCTAGAAAATTAATTTTTTTCCTGAAAAATCATATTTTTCGGTTAAAAATTAAACTGTTTCGTGGATAATTCATGTCTTCTGGTAAAATAATAATCTTCTTGCTGGAAAATTAATTTTTTTAAGATTAACCTTATTAGTTGAATATTTAAATATTTCATTTTTAGAAAATTAATTTTCTGGGTTGAAAAATCATCTTTGGGTTGAACTCTTTTGTTAAAATTCTTAAACGTAAACTGTTTTTTGAAACATTCAATTTTTCAGCTTAAAAATTCAACTTTATAGTTGAAAATGAATCTTATTTTATTGAATAATCAGCTATTTTGTTGAAGATTTAATTATTATGTTTAAAAGTCATACTTTTTGGTTGAAAATTCATCCTTTTTGATTAAAAATGCAACTGATTGGATCTAAGTTATTCCAGTTTGGTTAAGGATTCAACAGTTTTATATTAAATTAAACTCTGTCGTTGAAATATAACTTTTTTGTTGAAAATTAAACTATATTTTATGAAAACTTTATATCTGGCTAGAAAATTAATTTTTTAATCAAATATCATATTTTTCGGTTAAAAATTAAACCGTTTCGTTGATAATTCGTGTCTTTTGCTGGAATAATAATATTCTTGCTGCAAAATTAATTTTTTTAAGATTAACCTCATTGATAAAAAATTTAACTATTTCATTTATAGAAAACTAATTTTCTGGGTTAAAAAATCATCTTTTGGGTTGAACTCTTGAAAGTAAACTGTTTTTTAAAACATTCAATTTTTCAGGTTGGGAATTCAAATTCATAGTTGATAAAGAATCTTTTTTTATTGAATATTCAACTATTTTGTAAGTATCTGAAATTTTGTATTCCTTTCATAAAAGATTCTTTGTTAAAAATATTACAAGATTAACATTATTTTGAAAATGTAAATATCAAATTTTTCAATTTTGAGAGCTTTCTGCTTTAAAATTGGTAAATTTTAAACATTTTTGTTTAAAAGTGATACAAGTTCAATTTTTTTTAATTCCAGTCGAAATATTGTTCATAATTTTAGTTGAAAATTCATTATTATTATCATATAAAATTCACTGTTTTCTGGAAAATGAGTTGCTTTTTATTTAGAATTAATTTTTTTAAATAACAATGTAACTATTCAATTTTTGGCTAAAGATTTACAATATATATTATTTATACAAAAGTGATCTATTATAGTTGAAAATTCATGTATTTTATTAAAAATTCGTCTTTTTCGGTTAAGGATTCAACAATTTTGTAGAAAATTAAACTATTCGGTTGAAAATAAACTTTTTTGTTAAAAATTTATACTTTTAAGTTGAAAATTCAATCGCTTTTTTCATATATTTCTATCTTATGAGTTTAAAATTCAACAATTTTGTTTAAAATTAATATATTTTGTTGAAAATTAATGTTTCTTGGTAGAAAATTAATCTTTTTGATGGAATGTTTATCTTTTTGGTTGAAAATTGAACTATTTGGTTAAAAACAAATCTTTTTTAGTTGACAATTCAACTACTTGATTAGAAATTTATAATTTATAGATTGAGAAATCAACTTTTTGTTTAGAAAATTAACCTTGTTTGTTGAAAACTTAATATATATTTCGACTTGAAATATGAAGAATTTGAAGTACCGATTTCCGGTATAAAATGCAAACAAAAGAAAAAATATTACAAAAATTCCGAGTGTAATAACTAAGTGACAATCTGAATAATAATAAGAAGAAATTGACAAATCTTATGATTATTTATTTTAAAAATACAAGTTTTTCACGAAAAACACTAACATTGCTAAAAATTTGTTCCAATTTGTAACTCTTGTTTAAAATTTAATTATTTTTGTTTAAAATAAAAGATTTCCAGTAAAAAACCTCAACTTATCCATCAAGTAATAATTGAAATCTAATAATTTGTTATTAAAAGAAAACGAATTCAATTTTGAAATGCCATCATAACCTGAAATTGTTTAAAAGTTGTGAATCTGCTTTGATGGGTTTGAAATATCATTTTTTGTTTTAATTAAAAATAAAATTTTTTTATTTAAAACACTTACATAATCCAAAATTGTTTAAAGATTCTCAATCTTATTCGAATTGTGATTTTGTTAACGAAACTTTAAATTGTTTTAAAATCTAGCTTAACTTGCAATTGTACAAAAAAAAATAATAATCTTTAAAATAGAAAGTTATGAATCTTCTTTGAAATCTAATATTTTTAAAATCAAAATTTAAATTTCCATAAAGAACCATTAAGAAAAACCGAAATTGTTCCTGCTTTTACATTTTATTATTTTAAACAAAAATCATTGGATTGAAATTTAATGATTTTTGTTTAAAAATACCAATTTCAAGTTAAACACACTATCATAACCTAATAAATTTTATAATAATGTTTTTAATATTCATTATAATTAATAAATAATAAATAGTTAATTAATAAATTTTGTTTTTATTAATTAACATTAATTTTGAATATTAATACCCGAAAGGGAAATGGCTTAATTTTGTAATAATAATAATAAAAGTCCAAAAAATTTTCTTCGGAGTAACCGATTTTTTGTGAAAAATGTTAATATAACTGCAAATCTTGTTTAAACTATAATATTTTTTGTTTTGAAATACTAATTTTCTTTTTAAAGCCCTACGTGACATAAAATTGGTAAAAACATTATGAACCTATAAAATCTAATGATTTAAAAAAAATATTAATTGTCGATAAAGAAAGGCTATCAAAGCCGAAAAACTTAATTTGTTGAAAAAAATATAATCTTTTAAATACAATAATTTTGTTTTTATGTACCCATTTCTGAACTAAATCGTTAATGCAACTTACAAATTTTAGAAATTTTAAGTCTTCTTCGAAACTTTCTAATTTTGTATTAAAATAAAATTAATAATAAAATAAAAATGCTCATTTTCAGCGAAATTTCTGGCGTAATTAGTAATATTTTCAATAATCTAATATATTTGATATTATTTTCATATAAGTCTTGGAAAATTATTCATAGCTTAAAAAAGGGAGGGGGCGGATAAAATTCTTAAATATAGGGATTATAGAGAATTTTTAGAAATCTGACTGAAGGCTGAAATTAAAATTTTGATTTATTCAGAATTTAATTTATTTCTTTATCAGTATATAATGCATAAAAAATGCTGTAATATCATGTTCAATACAGTATAACAAGAACTGTTTTTAAATGTCTTCCAGATGAAATAGAAGAGGAATTGAGACTTGCTCGGTATGAGCATCTTCTGGAAAGGAGAATGTTATTACTTAATTCTGTAATGCTGAGACAAAATCCTCACAATGTTAAGGAATGGCATGAAAGAGTTGCGCTTTACAGTGGACAACCACACGAGGTAAACATCGTCGAAAAATATAATTATATTAAATTTTGTATTAACAAAA
>NC_046665.1:88162719-88176843 GCF_010883055.1 Belonocnema kinseyi
AAAATATATGTTTTAATAACAAGCATGTATTATGAAAATAATTTAGAATTTTAGAATGGGGGAATTTACCGCTTACCAGGGTGCGAAAAATAAAATTTAATTTATGAAAATTATCCTTTTTTATACAAATTTTTAATAAATAAATATATATTTTTAATAATAAAAATAATAATTTTTAATAAATTTTTTTTTAATAATTTTAAAAATTTGTTTTCGGGAAATAGAGTAAAAGTGTCAGTTATTCCGTTTGAAGAGAAAAAATGGAATATTTTTAATACAATTAGTTTTTCTTGTAGAGTTCCGAATTTCACAAATATAACATTATTGTTTACTAAAAGAACGTTTCAAAGAACATGTTTTCAAAAGTTTTCTATTTTTTATAGCAAAAAATTTTTAAAAAACACTTTCAAATTAAGAAACCAACTTTCTTCTTGAGTTTCTTTTTCTTTGAAAAATTGGTTGAAAATTAATCTTTATGCTTGAGAAATAATGCTTTTGGTTGAAAAATTATTTTTCGGTTGAAAATTAAAATATGTGTTTGAAAACTGACTTTTTTTTAGAAAATTATTCTTGCTTGCACATTCATTTATTTTTCTTTAAAATTCATTTCTTTGGCTAAAAATGTAACTGCCTTTTTAAAAATATATATTTTTTTGATTTTAAATTAATATTTCAGTTGAAAATTTATCTTTTTTGGTAAAAAATCTTCTTTTCTTAGTTCCAAATTCTTTTTTAAACTGAAAATTAAACTATATCATTTTTTGTTACAAATTTATTTTTCTACTTGTAAATTTATCTCTGAAAATTTACATTTTTTGGTTCAAAGTCAATACTACTTTGTTGAAAGGTAATTTTTTTGTAGCTGATTCATTACATTAGTTGAAAATTCATTTGTATGGCTGAAAATTTAACTATTCTATTACAAAATTCGCCTTTTTTGTTCAATATTAATTTTTTTAGAGAAAATTTTACTTCCTTTTTCGGCTGAGAATGTTTTTTTATTTTTTTAGTTCAAAATTCACTTCTTTAGTTACTAACTGAAATGTCAACTATTAAATTTTACGTTGTTTGTTAAAGATTCATCTCCTTGGTTTAAAATAAAATATTTGGATGAAGATCAGTTTTTTTCATTAAAATTTGATTAACTGAAAATTTAACTTTTCCGTTTTTGGTTAAAAATTCGCTTCTTTTTGGTTAAAAGTGAACCTTTTGGATACAAATTCATGTATTTTATTGAAAATTCGTCTCTTGGTTGAAAATAAATGTTGATGCTTAATAATTAATCTATTTGGTTGAAAACCCCTTTTTCGGTTAAAAATGTAACTAATTTTAAAAAATTCGATTTTGTTCTTTTAAAAATTGATATTTCAAATTGAAAATTGAAAATTTGACCTTTTTTTAGAAAATTATTCTTCTTGTTTGCAAACTCATTTATTTTCGTTAAAAATTCTTTTCTTTGGTTAAAATTGTAACTACTTTGTTAAAAGTATCTCGGTGAATTTCTCTTTTTTAATGGTTAAAAATTATTTTTTTAACTGAAAAGTAAACTATTTTATATTTAGTTCCAATTTTTTTAGTTGCAAATTAATTTCTTTCGATTAAAATTTAACTACTTTATTAAAAATTTTGGTTATTGTTCTTGAAAATTAATTTTTGAACGTACAAATTAAGTATTTCATTTAAAATTCGATTTTTTTTAATTCAACTGTTTTCATTTAATACTAAAATGTTTATTGGTTATAATATGACCTATTCAATTTTTCGTCTTCTATGTTTAAATTAAACAGTTTATTATTTAATATTAAAATATTTTTTCGGTTGGAATATAAACTATTAAATTTTTCGCTAAAAATATACCCTTTTTGTTTCAAAGTTATACAACTTTGTTAAGAAGTAATTTTTTTGGTTCGAGATCAACTACTTTGGTTGGAAATTCATCTCTATGGCTGAAAATGCAACTATTCTATTTAAAAAATTCGCATTTTTTTGTTGAAAAGTAATTTTTGAACAGTAAATTTAACTATTTCATTTTTGATTGATTTGTTTTTTAGTTGCATATTCACTTCTTTTTTTGTAAATTGTATATATTGTTCAGAAATTTTGAACAATTTTGTTGAAAATTAATTTTTTCTTCGAGTAGAAAATTGATCTATTTAGGTAAAAATTTATCTTTTCTAGTGCAAAATTCTACTGTTTGTTATTAAAAATAGAGAATGTTATTAAAACACTTACTTTGAATTTTTCAATAGACAATAATCTCACGTTTTCTAAATTAAGAACTGCGTAAGTAAAAGTGACCAGTAATTAAAATATTAAATTCTTTCTCTTCAAACTGGATGACTTATTCTTTTACTTTATTTAAAAAATGAACGATAAACTTTTATTAATAATTTGTATTTAATAAAAATCTATTTTACATTTGTTAAAATTAACTATTTACTATAATATTTATTGGTAATATCGAATTTAACTTCAAATTTCTTCCCACTTTTAGTCCATTTTTTTCTCATTTTACTTTTGAATCATTTTTTAAAGATAAAATCACTATAATCACTTTCTTAGATAAAAAATTCATTTTAGTTAAGAGAGCAAAGAAACAAGAAAAAATTTTGAAACAACTTTTGATTTTTTTTTAATTTAACCTGAATTCTTTTGAATTCATCTTGAAATTGTATGAATTTCATCGAATTCTCTTGAATTAGTCGAAGCTCATTCCCATTTTACTGAAATTAATCGAATATTTTGGACTTTTTCAATTAATTTGTATTTGTTTAGAATACACCCTGAATTCTTATTAATTTATCCAAAATTCTTTTGAATTATTTCAAACTATCTTAAATTTTGTTGAGTCTAGCCTGAATGTACTGGAATTTTTCTGAATCTACTGAATTCAATGCTTTTTTTAAATTCACCATGCTTTCTTTTCAATTCACCTTGAATTCTTAGACATTTCGTACAATTCTTTTGAATTCCCTTGATTTTTCCTCAGTTAAAAAAATTTAATGAATTCAGTGAATTAAAAAAAATATATTTTTGAATTATTTTCAATATTCTTGATTCCTTTTTTAGGGGGACATTTAGAAAAGATGTTCGATTCTCTTAAATTTGGTTGCATTTGCCCTGAATTGTGTTCTTTCTTATTTTGCTTAATTCATTGACCTTTTTTTTAATTTTGTTCAATTTATTCAAATTCTTATGAATTTCATTAAAATCTCTTTAATTCGCATAAATTCCCCTACATTCTTTACAACTTTACTGAAATTATTGGAATATATTGGATTTTTTAAAAATTAATTTGAATTAATTTAGAATTCACCCTGAATTCCTATTAATTTATCCTGAATTCTTTAGAATTTACTGGAATTTTTCTGAATCTACTAAACTCAATTAAGTATTTTTAGTTTTTTTTTATTAATTCATTATGATGTCTTCTTAATTCACCTTAATTTCTTAGATGTTTCATCAAATTCTGTTGAATTCCCTTGATTTTTCCTCAGTTCACAAAAAATCTAATGAATTCAATGGATTTTTAAAAATATTTTTGAATTTTTTTTAATACACTTAATTTATTTTTAAATTGACCTTATATTTTTATGAAGTTCACTGAATTATTTTAATTTTCTTAACATTCCTCAAAATTCACTCCAGTTTTATTTAATTCATGGGCCTTCTAAAAAATTGTTCAATTTACTTAAATGTTATTGAATTTACCTGAATTGTGTTCACACTTATTTTACTCAATTTAATAGATTTTTTCAATTCATATGACTTCATTTAGAATTCGCCTTAATATCTTAATAATTGATACAGAATTCTTTGGAATTATCTCGAATTTGATTGAATTTATCCTGAATTCTTTTAATGCAACTTGAATCCTTAGAGTTTTCGTCAATTTTTTTTTTAAGTCCTTGAATTTTTCCTGAATTCACTAAAAGTTTAATGAATCCAATGAATTAAAAAAATATGTTTGGATTGTTTTTAATGCACACAAATTTTGAACAAATTTACTTTGTATTTTTGTGAATTTCACTGATTTATTCTGAATTTTTAATTCCTCTAAATTAACTCGAATTTTATTTAATTCATTGGTCTTTCTAAAGAAGAAAATGTTTCAATTTCCTGAAGCTTGGTTGAATTTTCCCTGAATTTTTTTCACTCTTATTTTACTCAATTCATTGGCAATTTTTTTATATTTTTTATTTTGTTCAATTCACCCAAATTCTTATGGATTTCATTAAAATCTTTTGAATTCAGCTTGAATTTAGAGGAATTCTTCTGAATATTCTCAATTCAAGGGGTTTTTAAAATCATTTTTATTCAATTCACCCTGAAGTCTTTTAAGTTCATCTGGAATTCTTAGAAATTTCATCAAATTCTTTTGAATTTTATCAAATTCTTTTGAATTCCCTTAATTTTTTCTTAATTCTCCCAAAATCAAATTGATTCAATAAATTTAGAAAATATTTTTATTAATTTTACTGAATTAATCTGATTTCTTTTGAATTCCTCTAGATTCGCTTGAATTTTATTTTATTAATTAGTATCTTTTACACTGATTTTTTTAATTTACTTAAATTTTGTTGAATTTGATCTGAATTGTGTTCAATCTTATTTCACTCAATTCAATGGAAATTTTTTGATTTTTAGAATGTTCAATTCACTCAAATACTTATGGATATCATAAAAAAATCTGTTAAATTCTCCTAAATTTACTGCAATTATATTGATATCAATGTCATATTTTGGATTCTTTCAATTTCTTTAAATTCTTTCGAATTTTTCTTGAATTCATTTTAAATTGAATTATTTTGAATTCACTCTAAATTCCTAGGAATTTATCCAGAATTAATTAAAATGCACGTTGAATTCTTAAAAATTACATCGAAGTCGTTTGGAATATGGACCGGAAAAACCGGGAAATGACCGGGAATTTTCTAAAACCGGGAAATTTTATTTTTAAATAACAATTTTAATGATTCATCAATAAAACATTCTAAATTCAAAGTTTTAGGTCTTTATATTATTTTTTATATTAAATTGAATAAATAAATTTATTAATATATTTTTTTATTATTTTTCTTAGCCATTAAAAATGTCACTGTTCATTCAAAACGAGTAAATTGAACACAAATATATGTAAAAGTAAACAATTTGAAACTGAATTGTTTTACGTAGAAAGCTTTGAATCTTTAGAATTTCGAAGAGCTTTTCAACTTTTAGCGTTACTATTTGAATTGTTCTGTTTAAAAAATGTTTATTTTTTAAGTGAAATTGTTAAATTTTGACGTATAAATAGCAATTGAACACTTATTATTTGTAAACAAAATTTAAGTAATTTCAAGAGATATTTCATAGTTTTTCAAAGATTCGAAATTGATTAAAAACTTGAAATGTCTTTAAGTAGTTAAAAAGAAGTGTGTTAACATTTTTGTTTAGAACTTCTTAATACATTTTAAAATTAACCGAATTTTTCCTATGACTTTTAGAAAATCCTGCAAATTAAACAAAAAAACCTTAAAATCTTCCAGGTTCTGTTTTGATCATTTTGGAAATCTTTTAAAATCTTTTTAAAATTTCTGTCACAATAATTTTTCAAAGTGAAAAATCATTTTCAATTTTCCTAGGAATCTTAAGAAAATGTTTTACTCTTTTTAAGCCTTTTACCATTCTTAAAAAGTTTCTAAATTTTTTGACTTAAATCGGCAAAAATCTGCATTTTGTTTTAAATTCGGCTGTGGGTATTTGCAGCAAAATTTCGGCACGAATAGCCCAATTTTTTCGGTTCACAAACTTCGTGCAAATGATTTGAAATAATTTCAATTTCTAAATTTAATTTTGATATTTTTGAAACTTCTAAATATCTCTTAAAATTACTCTAATTTTTTCTACAAATAATAAGTGTTCTTATTATTATTTATAAATTCAAATTTTAAGGATTTGTTTAATTTGCAGGATTTTCTAAAAGTTGTAGGGAAAATGTAATTCATTTTAAAATATTTAAGCGTTTCGAAAAAATTTCAGCAATGATTTTAAATTTGGAAAAATATAAAACCACTTCTAGATTTCTCAATGTTTTGAAATACATTTTTTAAGTTTTAGAAGGATGCTTAAACTATTTAAAATAAAAATAGTTCAACTTCTAGTTTAAAAATTGTTAATTGAAAAAAAAAATATTTTTAATCTTTTAATTTGTCTAGCTTAAAATTACTTTAAATATATAATTTTGAAATTTTTTAAAGTTCATTGCTTGATTCTTTAATTTAAAGTATTGAAAATGTTAACGTGGATTTATATTCTTGGAATTTAATCTGAATCTTTGAACTCTATAATTTATAAAATTTCTAAATTTTCCAGTTTATCTGCATTTCTTTAAAAAAATTTCAATTGAAAAGTTTTAGTACCTTCTATTTCATACGTGTAAAGTTAATTTGTTGTTTATTTTTTATTGCTTTAAATGAAAAAAATGTTTAGAATAGAGTTCGATTAATTTGGTTGCATTTGCCCTGAATTGTGTTCTTTCTTATTTTCAGGGTTTAAATAAAAAGGCAACTTTTTCATTTTTTTTCCAGTAAATTAGACTGTGGCATCTCTGGTAAAGATTAACTGATAAATAAAATACTTTTTCAAATTACAGATTATAAATACATACACAGAGGCAGTGCATACAGTGCAACCACAATTAGCTATAGGAAAATTGCATACCTTGTGGGTGGCTTTTGCCAAATTTTACGAAGAGAATGGTCAGTTGCCGGATGCAAGAGTGGTCTTTGAAAAAGCGACTCTCGTTGCGTATATGAAAGTAGACGATCTAGCCTCCGTATGGTGTGAGTGGGCAGAAATGGAATGTAGACACAAGTAAGCATTATTTTTTTCAGGATTACTGGGAATTTGACTGATTTTTAGAAGAAAAATCTTTCCACTTGCTTGAAAAATCACAAGTTTCGTATCACATGATATAATGAAATTTAAAATAAGTTTCATTTCAACTCTCCATTTTGTAAAGTTCATTTGTTAACTTAGAAGAAGGCCTAAACAATTCAAATTCAAAAATCAAAAATTTTTCATAAAAAAAATGGTTTGAGTTTATCAACTGTAAATACAAATTAAACGATTTAAAAATTTCAAAGTTAGATATTGAATAGTTAATATAGTTGAATTTAAAAAAAAATTGATGTATTTTTAACTGAAATGATAAATCTTCAACAAAAAAAAAAGAATTTTTAACCGGAAAAGATGAATTTTCAATAATAAATTTAATGTTTGATATTTCAGCTAAAAAGTATTTAATTTTTAACCAAGAACAATTGAATTCTGCCCAAAAACACGAATTTCCAACAAAACCTTCTACCAGAACAGATTTATTTTTAAACCAGAAAGATAAATTTTCAACGAAATACATGAATTTTCAACCAAAAAGTTGAATTTTGAACTGAAAATTATCAGTTTTAAGCCGAAAATGGATTAGTTAAATTTTTTATTTAAAAACTAATTTCTAGCCCAGAAAAAAATTCAACCAAACAAATAAATTTTTAACCAAATAGTTTAATTTTCAACTATGAAAGATTCATTTGCAACCAAAAACGAAATACTCAATTTTTGAGTTAAAAAAATAATTTTGAACATAAACAAAATGAATTTTCAGCAAAATGGTTTAATTCTCAACGAAAGTGATGAAACTTTAACCAAAATAAAGAATGTTTTACAAATTAGTTGAACTTTGATCTAAACAGTTGAGTTTCAACAAAAAAAGATTTTAATTTTGAATAAAAAACAGTGGAATGGTTAAATATTCAGTAAACACAATTTTTCAACTAAAAAACGGTTAAATTCTACCAAAAAAGTCGAATTTCCAACAAAATAATGGAATCTTGAACCAAAAAAGATTAATTTTTACTCAAACATTTGTATTTTTAACCAAAAAAATAATCTACCAAAACAGATGATATGCCAAACCAAATAGTTAAATTATGAGCTAAAAAAAATCCCTTTTAAACCAAGAATGGAGTAGTTAAATTTTCAGTTTAAAAAAATTAATTTCCAATCCAGAGAAAAAATGTTCAACAATAAAAATGAACTTCCAAAAAAATAGTTTATTTTTCAACCATAAAAGATAAATATTTAACTAAAAACGGAACAGTTAATTTTTGAGTTAAAAAATTAATTTGGAACCAAAAAAAAGGATTTTCAGCCAAATAGTTCAACTTTCAATCAATTAAATCATTTTTTAACTAATGTGACTAATCTTTGACCAGAAGAATGAATTTTTAACAAATTAGTTGAATTTTTAACCAAAAACATTTTAATTTTTAATAAAAAACAATTTAATTATACTAGAAAGAATATTTTACAGCAAAGTAGACGTTTCTCAACCCAAGCAAATTTATTTTTAACCAAACTGTTGCATTTTCAACTAGAAAAGATAAATTTTCAGTTAAAAAAATTTATTTTTAATAAAAAAAACAACTAATTTCCAAGACAATAGTTTAATTTTTAACCAAAGAGGTTAATTTTTAACTAAAATGATGAATCTTCAACCGTAAAAATGAAATTTTAACAGAGTAGTTTAACTTTCATTCAAGTATTTGGATTTTTAACAAACAAAAAATATGTATTCTCACTGACAAAATCTAATAGTTAATGTTTCGTCTTAAAAAAATTTTGATTTAAAAAAAAAATGGTATAATTCTGCCAAAAAAGTCGAATTTGCAAAAAAATATTTGAATCTTCAACCAAAAAAGATTAATGTTTACCTAAACACTTGTATTTTTAACAACAACAAAATTAATTTCTACCAAAACAGATGATATGTCAAACCAAATAGAGGAATTTTGAACTACAAAAATCAGTTTTAAACCGAGAATGGAACATTTAAAAAAATTAATTTCCAATCCAGAAAATTTTGTTTTTAACAATACAAATGTACTTCTTACCAAATTGTATAGTTTTTAAGTGTAAAAAATAAATTTTTAACCAAAAACAGAATAGTTAATTTTTTAGTTAAAAAAATTAATTTGGAACAATAAACATATTAATTTTCAATAAAAACCAATTTAATTCTACCAGAAGTAATAATTTTTAATAAATTAGCTTATGCTCAACTCAAGAATATTAATTTTCAACCAAAAATTGAATAGATTAAATTTTCTACAAAAAAAAATTAATCTCCAAACAAATAGTTTAGTTTCCAAATATAAAAGATAATGTTTCAACCAAAAAAACAAAGAAAAAATTGCAAAATAAAAATTCGATATATAATATATCGGAAATTAGAAGTGGCAGACAATATAAAACTCCTGAATAATAAAATTATCGTTGGTTTATGATATTACCGAAGTATAAAATTCCCGATAATAGAAAATTCTTTAAATAATATTGCCGACATTATGAAATATCCGACACTGTAAAATTACCGATCATAGAGAAATCACAAATGATCAAATTCCCAAATGTAAACAATCAAGAAATTGTTAAATAATAAAATAATAAATAAAATACTTCTATTTGTTAAAAGTATTTGTTATTTTATTATTTATTTATCAATAAATCAGATTTTAATTGTTTAAAATAGGGAATTTTATAATTCAGAAAGTTTATTGTATCGGCAATTTAATAGTGTCGAATTTATTTTTCATGATTTTTCAGTTTTGCTAAATTTCGACTTTGAAAATTCTCATTTTAATTGTTCAATTAAAAAAATTTATTTGTAAGTGAAAGTGTTAAATTTTGATGCATAAATAACAATCAAACTTCTAATTTAAGAAATGTTCAGTTTAAATAAAGAATTATTTGATCATTTTTTAATGTTTTTAACTTGATATTGCTCAAAATAATATAATTTTGAACATTTACAAATTTATTGATTGATTCTTAATTTTAGAGCCTTGAAAGTGATAGCGTGGATTTATATTTTTAACCGGGAGCCTTCGAAATGTTCAATTTATAAAAGTTTAAAATCGTGCATTTTAACTGCATTTAATTTTAAATTCTTTACTTTAAAAATGTTACAAGCTTCTTTTTTATATGCATAAATTATTGTTTGGATTAAAAAAATTGAATGAAAAATCTTGCAAGTTTGAATCATAAGAGTTTAAAATTTAAAAGTTCCATTTTGAGTGTTTTAATTTGCATTCTCAGATCTAACAACTCGAATTTTTCTATTTAAATGAGTGTGAAAAAGTTCCTCTAACCGGAAAATGACCGAGAATTTTTTGCCTCGATTTAAACGGCCCTTGGTTTTTTTTTTTTTTTTTAAATATCACGAGAATATTAAATCCATGTCAGTTGTATGATTAATATTATCTTCGCTTTCAGGAATTTCACTGAAGCTTTGAGGCTCATGCACAGGGCAACTGCCATGCCTACTCGAAAAGTAGCGTATCACGATGAAAGTGAAACTGTACAAATGAGGTTATATAAATCTCTAAAAGTCTGGTCCATGTACGCGGATTTGGAAGAAAGTTTTGGAACATTTAAGGTAAGATGAATTATTCAAAGATAATTTTAAATAAACTTTGACAAATTCATTCAGAACCATTTATTTTTTATTTTTATAATAACTTTCTTTTGTCAGACCTGTAAAGCAGTTTATGACAAAATAATCGATCTGAAAATCGCAACACCTCAAATAATCATAAATTATGGAATGTTCCTGGAAGAGAACAATTACTTTGAGGAAGCGTTTAGGGCTTATGAGAAAGGAATTGCTCTCTTCAAGTGGCCCAATGTTTACGATATATGGAACACTTATCTTAAAAAGTTTAAAGCACGATACGAGGGGACGAAATTGGAACGAACTCGAGATTTATTTGAGCAGTGTCTCGAGCATTGTCCTCCGAAGTATGCTAAAAGTGAGTTCTCAATTTAAATTATCTAATTATTTTTTATGTATGCAGAGATTACATTTTTTTTACCCTATTCTCCTCTTTTTCCCCTTTTTAAAGAATTCCTTTTTTTTTAAGTTCGCTTGAATGCGATCAGAATTATTGGTGCCTACCGTACCTGAAAAACCTGGATTTTTTAGGGATTTTGTATGTACCTGAAAAAACCGGGAAATGTCAGGGATTTTTTTAGTGATGGAATTTTGTCGCAAGCATGATTCTTTTTTTTTTTAATTTGTAATATAAGATTCAGTAACAATGATTCTTCAGGGTGGCCGTTTTAATCGAAGAAAAAAATTCCCGGTCATTTCCCGGTTCGCAAACATTTTTCACGGTCAATGAAATTTAAAAAATCAAACTATATTCTAAACATTTTTCCATATAAAGTAATAAACAATAAACAACAAATTAAAGCATTCAAAGTCAGGGCGGCCGCTGGACCGGGAAATGGCCGGGAATTTTATGAGGCAGGTAAAAACCGTGAAATGACCGTGAATTTATTTTTTGACCGGGAATTTTACCAATTTTTAGAACAAAAAATCCCTCCAACCTTGAATTTAACCGATTTTTAAATAATTAGTGTAATTTTGATCTTTTTCAATTATGACATCATTCAGTTTAGAATGCGTAACTCGAAAACCTTTCAACTTGAACATTTTTTATTTTAGATTTTTAATTTCTAAGCGTGTATTTCAATATAATAATTTTAAAATGCAGTTTTAAAGAGTTAAACAATTCAAAATTAGAAGCTTTTGAAATCGAAAATTTAAAAAAAAAAAACATTTTTAGTTGATCATCTGTAAATATAAATCATTTAATGATTTTTTTAAATTTGAATTATACTTTAAGATTTAAAAAGTAAATAATAATTGATTGTACAAGATGATTCGGAATCAGTTTATAAATGTAGAATGTCCAGATTTTAAATTTAAAAATTAAACTGTTTCAATTGGAAAGTCTCATTGGTTAAACGAATGTAAACGCCCGATTGAAACTTTATAAATTGGTTTCAAATTTAATATAACTTCAAAATAATATATTTATTATCGAAGGATTTCGAACCAAAAATTTAGAAGCTTTCTAAGAACTTTGACAGGCTTCGGAAGAATAAAAAAACATTTCCTAGGAAAATTTAGAATGCTTCTTTATTTCAATAAACTGCGTTTAAGAGAATATTGAAAAAGTTTTATAACGATTTAGTACATTTTCAAAAATGAATGTGCAAGATTTTAAGAAAATTTCTTTAATTTGTCAGAATTAAACAAAAATGTTTTTAAAAAATGTAAAACAGCATGTAGATATTTCAAAATAAAAAAAAAATAATATTTCAAAGCATTTTAAGGATTTTAAAACTATTTAAAATAAAAATGATTTAACTTTTTATTTGAACAGGGAATTTTCAATTTCTTACAAATTTATGGTTGAAACTGAAATTAATCCAGAATAAAAATGATTCTCGAAAAATTTTCGAATAGGAACAAAATTCTGAATTGCAACATGAAATTTTTCCAAAGAATTCTAATTCGGAGTTAAGACAGGGAATTTTAATATTTTAACCAATTTTGAGTTTAAACTGGTATTTATATAAAAGAATTATAAATTGTCTTCGAAATGGGAATTTTAAAATTTAAATAAATTCCGAGCTGAAACAGTGATTTTTTGAAAAGAATGAATTCTAATTTTAAGTTGAAACGGAATATTTTCGAAAAAATTTAAATTATGAATTGGAACAGCGAATTTTAAAGAAAAATTCTAATTCTTAGTTGAAAGGGAAAATTTTCTAAAAGAATAAGATTCCGGATTGGAATAAGGAATTTTCAATTTTGATCAGTTTTGAGTTTGAACTGGAATTTATTCAAGAGACTAACAATTATGAATGCAAAAATGAATTTTTTTAACAAAATGATAAATCTGGTTTGAAAAGAGGTATTTTCGAACAAAATTTAAGTTATGAATTGAAACAGGGAATTTTCAATCTTTAACCAATTCTGAGTTGGAATTCGAATTTAAAATTGCGTGGAATGATTTAATTTTGATTTTTTAAAATTAATTGATTGATTCTTTAATTTAGAGCATTGAAAATAATAACGTGGATTCATATTTTTGGGACTGAATCTGAATCTTTGAATTCATTCATTTTTAAAAATTAAAAGTTATAAATTTTGCAGTCTATTCATTTAAAATTGTTCAATTAAAAAGTATTAGTAGCTTCGATATCTTACGTGTAAATTATTGATAATTTAAATACAAAATTGCTGTATGGAACAACTTTTAAACTTCAATTTTCAAAGTTTAGAATTCAAGAGTTTCATTTTGAGTGCTTTATTTTGCAGTTCAGTTTTTATTACTTCGAATAGAACAATTTTTAGATTTAATGTTCGATTTTTTAAATATCGTTGACCGTGAAAAATGTTTTCGAACCGTGGAAAAACCGGGAATTTTTTTCTTAAAATAAAGCGGCCACCCTGAAAGTGGAACCCTTGAATTCCAAACTTTTAAAATTGAAGTTTAAAAGTTTTTCAATTCGAAAATTTTGTATTCAAATCTGTTCAAATGCTTATGTTCTAAAAATATAAATCCGTTAACATTTGCAATAGTCTAAATTAAAGAATCAAGGAATGAACTTTAAAATTGTTCAAAATTAGATTATTTTAAGTAATTTTAGCCTAGAAAAATTAAAAAATTAAAAATATATTTTTTTTAAATTAACAATTAACACTTCGTTTAAATTCTTTGAAATAATTTCAAGTTTTTAATTAATTTTGAATCTTTTTTAAACTGCTAAATATCTCTGGAAAGTACTAAAAAAATTTCTACAAATAATAAGTGTTCAATTGTTATATATGCGTAAAAATTGAACAATTTCACTTATAAATTAAACATATTTTAAATAGAACAATTCAAATTGTAACGCTAAAAGTTCAGAAGTTCGTCGAAAATCTAAAGATTCAAAGCTCTCTATGTAAACAAAATCAGTTTCAAATTGTTTTCTTTAAATATTTGGTTTCAATTTACTCCTCTTAAATGAACAGTGAAATATTGCTAAATATTAAATACTTATTCTTTTACTGCATTAAGAAATTTCAAATCAAATGGGATAAAAATTAAATAATTTAGACTCACAATATTTTAAATTTAATAAAAACCTTTAAGGGCATGCGACACAGTGGAATTCCTACATTACCAACCTCTTTTTTCTATTGAACAAAATTTTTTTTTGAACCATAGAACTTTTTTTGTAAATCAA
>NC_046665.1:88176943-88193578 GCF_010883055.1 Belonocnema kinseyi
TCATTTACCAAAAAAGTTCTATGGTTCACAAAAAAATTTTGTTCAATGGAAAAAAGAGGTTGGTAATGTAGGAATCCCACTGTGTCGCATGCCCTTAATTATGACTATATTATTATGGATTTATTTTTAAGTTGAAAATAGTAAAACGCACGCTTACATTTTTTAATCGCTAAAAAAAATAATAGAAATAATATATTAATAAATTTATTTATCAAATTTGATATAAAAAATCATATAAAGGAAGACCTGAAACTCTGTATTAAAAATATATTATTGATAAATCATGAAAGCCTTTATTTGAAAATAAAATTATCGGAATAAATGTTATATTAATTTCAATTCCAATTAAGGCTTTCGGAAGGAAACAGTTACAATCTGGAAATTCTCGAATTTTGAATGGATCTAGAATTGTTTGATCTAATCAATTATTGTTCAGATTTCTTTACTTAGAGTACAGATCCATTTTGAAGATTATTTATTTATATTTACAGTTGATAAAATAAAACTGTTTTTTATCAAAAAATTTCAACTTCAAATGCTTTTAATTTGTAATTGTTTACCTCATCAAAACTGCACTTCAATTATTTTTAAAAAAACTGTTAAAGTGAAATATTTTCGAATTAAGCCTTCTAAACTATATGAAATAATAATTTATAAAAATTACAGTTTGAAAAATTATTTTAAAAACGGTTGAATTAAAAGTTGGACAACATTTGTATTCTAAAAATTTGGTAAAATTCCCGGTCAAAAAATAAATTCACTGTCATTAACTGGTTTTCCCCGGTCTCATAAAATTCATAGTTTTCCAGGTTTTCCGGTCTAGCGGCCACCCTGCTCTTCATTTGTAAAATACCGTTAAATTACGATATTTAAATATTTTGTTGAAAACTCGTTTTTCTTTCTGTTTGAAATTAATTTTTTTTACTGAAAATTTAACTTTTCTATTTTCGTTAAAAAATTAATCATTTTTAGTTGAAAATTCAAGTATTTGAGCAAGAATTTTTTGTAGGTCCTACGGTCTTCATTAAATTAAAAAAATTAAAACGAAATTACTAGAAATTTCGTTTATTAATATTCTGAAGTTTCGCATGTAACCTTGTGCCCTTGTAATTATAAACAATTTTTTTTAAACAAATGAAATAAAAATACCTGTGCTTATTTTCTTGTACTCATAATTTAATTAAATTAATTAATCAACCCGGGGAATCAGGAGAACCGGGAGATTTCCCGTATTTCATACTTAATGCGTTTTGTAATTTTTTCAAAGTGCCTAATCAAAAAGCGTATCATTTTCAAAGTTTTTAGAATAATTAAAATTTAAAGGTTCACAATGTTTCCCGTTTTGAATGACACTTAATACTACATGATATGATACTTATTAATAATATATTGATCATCTTTAAAATTTCTATAATTTTAATTCAATATTATGGCTTTGAATGCGCTATTCTAAAACAGTTTAATCTGAGGCTTGGAACCTAAAGTTTCTCTTAAACTAATTTTTAGATTAATTCTCGGTTGTTTCAAATTTAAAATTTCACAATATATGAAGCAATTTCGAATTTCAACGCTTCAAATTTTTAAATTTCCAAAAATAGAATCATATTGCAATGCATACATGGTAAAAGTCACGGTGTGCATCGTGGGTCTTCAACACCCCAACGTATTTAATCATCTATTGTTTAAGCACTGTTGAATATTTTGTCACAATAAAATTATCCGATATAGTTTAAGGTATATTTTATAAGTATAGAGTTGATTTTATAGCCATTTATTTATTTTAAGTTTCTTAACAAAATTATTGAAAAAAAGTTAAAAAATATGTTTTTTTACTTAAAAATTCATAACTCACGCAATTTTAATTATTTTAACCTGAAAGTTTATGACTATACTTTTGAAATAGTGTACTTTCATTAAAAAAATATTGCAACGTGGGTGCTTTCAACGAAGATATTTATTTGTACAGTTGAAAAGTAATTTTATGAAAAAATGATGAATCAGATTTTTTTCTTTTAAATCGTTTTATTATTATAAAAATTGAGGGACTTTGACATGTAATGCTATAAATGTACATGAAATTGAAAAAAGAGACATATATAACCGTATTTTAACAATTATATTTTGTTCAACACATTCACAGTCTGCTCTCGCATGACGCGCTGCCGTAAGTTATAAGGCATCTACAAAGAAAAAAAGTATGAAATAAGTGAAATAAAAATTATTTCACTTCATATGATATACTTACGTTAGAAAGTACACAACAATCAATAAAGTTTCAGCAACAAAATTTGCCCTAAAATTACTTTTTCACTCACTAAGTGCACACTGGGTGTTTAACACCCCACAATTTTTTTACCTCCACTTTCAGCAGCTGCTACTAGTAGACTGACGCATGACGCAGTATGCTGAACGACTTTGCTTACAGTTAGTGTCTCCAGCTAAAGCTAGATGGTGAAACTTACTTGATTTTTCGAATGAAGTATGGTTTATAAGAGTTTGAAAATTGCATGGGGTGTCTGATATCTACAATGCAAGTCTTTCACAAAATTGTTCGAACTTGAACCATTATTCTGATTTTTTAAGTATTAGAATTCTTGCTAGAGAAAAAAATACTTCTAAAAGACGCATAATAAAATCAAATTTTATAAACAATTATTACAATATTTCGATTAACTTAAATACTGAAATTATGAATGTCAACGAAATATATCAAAATATTATAAAATAAATAAAACCAAGTTAAAATTCCAGTTACTTTGGCGCGCTTTCCTCATTGCCTTAATTCTGTATTTATGAATTTACTGCCTTAATATATGCTTTTATATGATACGTTTTTTTGTATATTTTAATTTAATTTGGTGACGCAAATCAGTATTATTTTTAAAAATTGATTCTTAACTTCAAAATTAAATATTCCTGGTTTTTTTACAAGAAAATTAACACAGGTATTTTTTTTGTTGCTTTTTTTAAAACAAATTTGTTTGTAATTACTCGTAAGAAACGATCGTTAATTATATATTATTTATTTAGATTCTCGGAAAAAGGCATCTTAGTGATAGCCGAAACGTCAGACTATTAATGAACGAACTTTCCAGTAATTTCGTTTTTATTCTTTTATTTTAATGAAGACCGTAAAACCTAAAAAAAAACGTAAAACCTACAAAAAAAACTGCATGTATTTTGTTGGAAATTTACCAATTTGTTGGCAATATTTTTCCTCTCTCTTGACAGTTTTTGATTAAAAATAAAAATCTTTTTTGATTGAAATATCATCTACTACATTTTTCGATCAAAATTCATCTTTTTTGGAATGAAAATGTTATTACTTGGTTTAAAGTTAAACTTTTTTGTTAAAAACTAATTTCTTTGTTGACGGTTCACCATTTTAATATCAAATTCAGCTATTTGATTGAAAACTGAGCTGTTTTGTTAAAAATTCGTTTTTTCCTTGGCTGAAAATTAATATTTTACTGAGAATTGAAGCATTATATTTAAAACTTCAACTATTTTCTTGAAAATTGTTTTGGTTTGTTTTTAAACAGAAAAGGTTATTATTCTAGTTGAATTTTCCATCACTTTAGTTAAACATTCATCTCATCGACTTTGGTGAAAAAATGTAACTATTTGGTTGTAAATTTAATTATTTTGATAAAAAACTGACTATTTTGTAAAAAAGTCATCTTTCTTAAAGGAAAATTTAACTGTTTTTTTAAACATTCTTCTTTTGTGCATAAACATTCGACCTTTTGGATTGAAAGTTCGTCATTTTTGGTGGAAAAGACTGTTTGAAAATTTATATTTAAAAGTTTCTTGATTGAAAATTTCTGGATAACATTTGAGTAAAAATTCCACTATTTTGTTGAAAATTCCTCTCATTTGCTTAAAAGTTCACCTATTTTGTTGAAAATTCACTTTTTCGGAATTCAAAGTCAAAAGTTAAAAAAAAAAAAAACATTTTAGCTTGAAAACTCAACTTCTTTATAGTTTATGTTGAAAATTTATCTTTTTGGTTAAAAATTCCAAATACAGCTTTATTAAAAATTCATTTTTTTGTGTTCAGGATTGATCTATTTGTTAAAAAGTCATCGTTTTCAGATTGAAAATTTAATTATTTCATTGAAGTTCATCTATTTTGGAAGACATTTGATCTTTTTGGTTAAAAATACGGTTTTCGAGTGGGAAATTAATTTTTTCTTTTTGCTTAAAATTTTAATAGTTTGGCATCTTTTTTGTTCAATATTTTTTTATTGAAAATTCGTCTATTTGGTTAATAATTTAACTATTTTGTTGAAAATTCGTCTCTTTTCCTTGAAAGTTGAACTATTTGGTTGAAAATTAATTTTGTTGCTGAAAGTTCAAGTATTTGGTTAAAGATTCATCTTTTTTGTTAAAAATTCATCTTTTGGGATTTTAATATCAAATGCAATATATTTATACTTAAAATCTTACGAATATAAAGCCATTCATATTAAATTGAATATGGTACCTGTATTAATTTGATTTTAAATCATTTTTCTCTTATTTTCGTGAATACTTACCCTATTTCCCCTGTTTCGAGACCATTTTGGGCTGCAAAGTCTGTGTATCGAAATAATTTAATAAATTTAAATATTTTTTCTAGATTTTTATTTGTTGTACGCAAAGTTAGAAGAGGAACATGGACTTGCAAGACACGCTATGTCTGTATATGAACGTGCCACAAATGCTGTTCTACCCGAGGAGAAGTTTGAGGTATTTATAATTACTTATTCTAAAATCAGGTAGCAGATTAAAAAAAGATTTTTTTTTTAATTTTCAAAAGTCAGGGAATTTGTATACGGGACACTTCAAATAACTGTCAAGAAAAATTAATTTGAAATTTTTTAATTTTAAATGAAGATTAGAATTCTGATCTTGAAATATTATGGATCAGAAAAATGAAAAATTGACCAGGTCAAAATTAAAATTTCAAAATTTTTAATTGAAAAAATTGCATTAAAAGCGTGCCAAATTGAAGAATTCTAAATTGAGTCATTCAAAAGTGAACAGTTTGAGTTGGTAACGTTCAAAATTGTATAAATTATAAAATTTGTACAATTTTTTCAAATAGTTTTTTTTTTATAATAACTTGAAACAGATTCCCTTAGGTTTCTATTATTTCATTTCAAATTCGAAACCATAATTTCAAATGTCCAAATAGAATAGATTCAATTTTAAATATTTAAAAATGGGCGAATTTAAAATTCAGAGCTTTTGAATTTAAACAATTTGGAATTAGAAGTTTACCGTGTAATTTTATATTTTTTAATTCAAAATTAAACAATTTTAACTTGCTAACGTCTAAAAGTCAGTATTACAAAATAGTAGATTTTTTAAATCATTATTTAAATAAATCTAAACATAATTTTTTTTAAAGATTATTCAATTTTCTTTTAATTATACGCTCTACAGTTCAGAAACTTAAAATGGGAAGCGACTAAGTAGAATAATTAGAAATATTTATTCAAAATAGAACAGTTTCAAATATCAAAGCGTTTGAATTTAATTTAGATTTAAAAGCGTCGAAAATTAAATAAATTTAGTTCAACTGTGCGATGGCTTTTATTTTTTAAATTGAAACGTTTAAATATTTGTTACTCAAATAATGTCTAATTTTCAACTAAAAAATTATCTTATAGATTTGAAACTCTAAAATCTTAAATAAGAGGTTTTCACGTTTCCGAATCATTAAAAAACAAAAGTTAAACAATTTCTAAGAAAATTCCACTATTTGATTAAAAGATTAACTGCTTTGTTAAAAATGCATTTCTTTTTACAAATTTTTAACTACTTTGTTCAAGATTCGTTTTTTTTAAATTGATTTTTGCAATTTAAAATTTAACCATTCCATTTCTTGTAGAAAACTGATGTTTTGTTTGGTTAAAATTTCATCTTTTTTGCAGAAAATTAATCCTCTTGGTTTAAAATTAAACTATTTGTTTAAAGATTTATTAAATTTTGTTGAAAATTCTTATTTTTTGACAGAAATTTAATCTTTTATAGTTAAAAATGCAACTGTTTGATTAGAAATTTATTATTTTTTTAAAAATGTATTTTTTATTAAAAGATTTATTTTTTTTAAAATACACCTTGTCGTGAAATATGCAACATTTTGGTTAAAAATTAGTCGGTCTGTGTTAAATATTCAAATATTTTGTTAAAAGTTTCTCTTTTTTATCTGAAATATCAACTATTATTTGCTTTGAAAATTCACCTTTTTGTTTGAAAATTAATTTTTTAAATCGGAAATTTAACAATTCCTTTTTCGGTCGTAAGTTTACCATTTTTAGTTGTAAATTCGTCTTTTTTTGTATAAAATTGATCTTCTCGATTAAAAAGTTTAATGTTTGTTTGAAAATTTATTATTTTTTTAAAGATTTATTTCTATGGTAGAAAATGAATTTTTTTATTAAAAATGAAACTTTTTAGTTGAAAATTACTGTTTAAGTAAAGAATTCAAGTATTTTGTTGAAAATTTGTCTTTCATTGTTTAATTACAACTGTTTTTTATTTGAAAATTACATCTTCTATGGTTAAAATATCAGTTATTATATTTTTCATTGGAAATTTATATTTGCGTTGTGTTTTAGTTAAAAATTCAACTATTTGGTTGGAAATTTTTGTATTTTGTTAAAAAACATTTTTGTTTGGGAAAGTAATTTCTTCGGTTGAAAATTTAACTGTTTGGTTAAAAATATATTTATTTTGTTATAAAATTCTTATTTTTGTATAGAAAATCAGTTTTTTTTCATGCAAATATTTCGTTGAAAATTGGTCTGTTTAAGTTGAGGACTAACGTATTTTCTTGAAAATTTATAATTCTTTGTGAAATTCAACTATTTTTTATTTAAAATAAAAATATTTTTAACGAAAATTGTAGTATTTAAATATTACAATTTTTGTTAAAAGTTCATCTTTTATGTTGAAAATTTGACTAATTTGTTAATAATGATTTTTTTCTGGTTAAATATTAATATTTTTAAATTAAAATTCAACTTTTTGATTAAAAATTAACTTTATTGTTCAGATTTTATATTTTTGGGTTGAGAATTTAACTGTTTTGCGCAAAGCTCATCTTTTTGGTTGAAAAGTTCAAAAATTTTGTAGAAAAGTCAACTATTTGATACAAAATTTAACTTTTTTTCTAGAAAATGCGTTTTCTTTTGAAAATTATTTGTTTGTAATGACAATTCGACTTACATTTTTGGTTAAAAATGGATCGTCTTCAGTTTAAAAATTGAATTATTTGTTTGGAAATTTATGCAAGTAGTTGAAAATTCAACAATTTGGTTAAAAACGTATGTATTTTGTCAAAAATTAGTATTTTTTTGGTAAAAAGTTAATATTCTTGGTTGAAAATTCATTTTTTAGGTTGAAAATTCAACTATTTCGTTAAGAATTCAACTCTTTAGTTAAAAATGAATCTGCTGTGTTGAAGATTTAACTTTTTTTTTAATTTGTCTTTTTGGCTCAATTAAACTGCTTTTTATTCAAATCGAAAATGTTTTTCTTGATTAAAATATTAGCTATCACATTGATTCTTGAGCATTCAAGTACTTGGTTATAAGTTGAACTACTTTGTTAATTTATAAATAAAAGTTTTATAAGTTTTATTTTGATTAAAAATGAAACTGTTTTTGTTGAGAATTATTTTTGTTGTTGAAAATTCATATTTTCTGGTTAATGATTAAATATTTTTACGGAAAATTCGTCATTAGGCTTTATAGTTCAATACTTGAATTAACTGTTTTTTATTTTTTGAGTTCTCTTTTTCGGTTGAAAATTTGATTATTTTGTTGAAAACTGATTTTTTTAAATAAAAAATTAATTTTTTACTGGGAATTTAACTTTCATTCTCGGTTAAAAACTGATCGTGTTTTTAGTTGAAAATATCATGATTTGTTTGAAAACTTGTCTCTTTTGGTAGAAATGTTATCATTTTGATTGAAATATCAATTATTAAATTGTTTGTTACGATTTCATTTTTCTAGTTTGTAAATTTATCTGTGTGGTTAAAAATTGAAATATATTGTGTAAAATTTAGTCATTTCGTTACAAATTTAATCATTTTGATGCAAATTAGTTTTCTTTAGCTGAAATATCAATTTTTACATTTTCGTTGAAAATGTATCTTTTTCTTGTTTATCCAACTGTATTAAACAAAATTTGTTCTTTTTTGCTGAAGTTTTTTTTTTGTAATAAAAATGTTACCGTTTGGTTGGAAATTCATCTTTTTAGGTTTCAAATTCAACTACTTCTTTAAATATGCAACTGTTTTTGGTTGAAGCTTAATAATTTGGTTGTTTAGCATTTTGACCATTTGTCGAAAATTCAACTACTTTGTTAAAACCCCATCTTTTTCTGGTCGACAATTCAACGGTTTTCCTCAAAATTCTTCAATTTGAATTGAAAATTCATCTTTTATGGTAGGGATGTCATATTTTTTGGTTGAAATCAATAAATTAAACATTTTAAAATTTTTAATTTAAAATGTAACAGCATTAAAATGCAGCTCTTTACATAATAATGTGCCAGGAAAAATAAAAAATTGTTCTAAGAAACACCAGAGAAACAATCAGGAATTTTGAAAATGAACTTGTGCGGCCACTGCAGACAAAATGTGCTATATTTTCTTTGCTCTAATATTCTATGAATAATATTGATTTCCAGATGTTCAACATATACATAAAAAAGGCTGCCGACATTTATGGTGTTCCGAAAACGCGACAAATTTATCAAAAGGCTATTGAGGTGCTGAATGAGGAAAACACGCGAGAAATGTGTCTGCGTTTTGCAGAAGTGGAGACGAAATTGGGAGAAGTGGATCGGGCGAGAGCAATTTACGCATATTGTTCGCAAATATGCGACCCGAGAGTGACATCAAACTTCTGGCAAGTGTGGAAGGAATTTGAGGTTCGACACGGAAATGAAGATACAATGCGTGAGATGCTGAGGATAAAACGTAGCGTGCAGGCCATGTATAATACTCAAGTGAACATGATGTCTGCCCAGATGTTGAACAGCTCGCCCAATCAACCGGCGACACCGCTGGATGCAATGCGTCTATTAGATAGCAGAGTATCTGGTAAGTCTTTTTTTGTATATTCCTGAAAATAAAACCAAGAATCTAACGAACAAATTTGGACAACCACCATAAAATGTTTCTATTGCAATTTGAAAAAAAGATACAAATTTTCCGAAAAAAAGAAAAGATACTTTTTTTAGACAAAAATAAAAAGAAGAGGAAAGAAAAAATGAGAAGGCAATCAACCAAATCCCCATCCTATGCTTTTTTTCGTTGTCTTTATTTTTATTATTATCAAATAACAATATTGAAAAAAAACTTTTTTATTTTTGTCAACAAAAAAAAAAGAATTTTTTCTTGTCTTCTTTAGGAAAATTTTTTTCTTTTTTCAAATTACATTTGGGACATTCTATGGTGGTTGTCCAAATTGCACCGGGAGAAACCCGGGATAAAGTTCACAATATTTCTCGAAGTATTTAAAATTCTGCAATTTGGAACGGTGAAAATGACAGAGACTTTTGATTTGATAAAATCACGTCTTTTCCTTTTAAATTTCACTCGATACTACATGATACGATACTTAATAATAATATATTTATCGTTTTAAAATGTCTATAATTTTTATTTACAATTATATTTTGAAGTTGCAATTCTAAAAACAGTTTAATCTTTGAGGCATTGAATTAGAATTTTTTTCTTGAATTAATTTTCAGATTAATTTTTGGAAGTTTCGTATTTTAAATTTCAATATATATTTTGTTTCAAATTCAAATATTCAAAATTTTAGGACCATTTCGCTATTAAATATTTCAAAATTTCATATTAAAAACTTTGATAGTTATTTTTGTATTTAATAATTTTGGATGTAAATATAAAGCAATTTCGAATTGAATAGGTTAAAATTGTACAATTACAAAAAATGAAATCACACCATAACAATATTATTTGTATTCTTTATCTTATTTTTTAATTTTCAATCTAAGATTTTTAAATTGTCCGATTTTTAATTTTAGATTTAAAGAAATAAGTCATTTCAAATTCAGGGTGGCCACTGGACCGGGAAAATCTTGAAATGACGGAGAATTTTTTGAGACCGGGATTTTTACAATTTTGTTGAAAAATCTGTCCACGTTCGATTTTAACAGTTTTTAAACAATTAGTTGAATTGTTATATTTTTCAATTATGCTATTATTTAGCTTACAATGCGTAATTCAACATTTTTTACTTTAAAAATTTTTCATTTAAAATTTTTATTTCTAAGGTTACATTTTTAATTTAAAGAATTATTAAATGCTTTCTTAAAGGCTTGAACAAATAAAAAATAAAAGCCTTTGAGTTTGAAAATTTTGGATAAAAAACATTTTTATTTAATTAATAAATTTTTTTTTATTTATCTGTACTTTAAGAAACTTAAAAATTACTTCATAATAATATATTCTTATTTAAAGGATTTTATTAAATTTAAAATATCGTTTCAGTCTAAAATATTCAATTTGAAATTTTTAATTAAACAAAATTAATTATTGAATATTTAGCAATATTTGAATTTTTATTTAAGACAAGTAAATTGAAACCAAATATTTAAAAGTAAAGAATCTTTAACTGAATTGTTTCACATAGAAAACCTGGAATCGTTTAAATTTCGAAGAGCCTTTAAACTTTGAACGTCACAATTTTAATTGTATTTGAAAAATGCTTAATTTTTAAGTGAAATTTTTAAATTTTGATGTATAATTTACAAATAAACATTTGTAGAAAAAATTTCAGTAATTTTAAGAGATATTTAAGAGTTTTAAAAAGATTAAAAATGATCATGCAAATTTAAGAAAGTTTTCTTAAAATCTTCTAGAATCTTTTTTGAAAATTTTGTTTAAATCTTTGAAAAACTTTTTAAATATTCTCTTAAACTAATTTTTCAAAATGAAAAGTTATTTTTAATTTTCCTAAGAATCTTAAGAAAATGTTTTTATTCTTTTGAAGACTTTCACAATTCTTGAAAAGAATTTAATTTTTTTGTTTAAAATCTGCGAATATCTACATTTTGTTTTATATTAAGCTATCATTTAAAGTTGTACATTAAGTTTGAATCTTTTCAAAACTTCTACACATCTCTTAAAATTACTCAAATTTCGCCTACAAATAATAAATGTTCAATTGTTATTTATGCATCCAAAATGTAAAGAAATTTTCTCAATTTTGCAGGATTTTCTGAAAATTATAGACAAAATTCAATTGATTTTGACAGATATTTAAAAGTTTTGAAAAAATTTCCAAAATAATATTGTATTTAAAACCAATTTAAAACAACTTCTAGATTTCTCAAGATTTTGAAATAAAATTTTGAAGGTTTCCAAGGATATTTAAACTATTTAAAAAGAAATTAATTGAATTTCTAATTTAAGAAGTATTCAGTTAAAATTTTTTCAATTTTTCAATATTTGATGTTTCTAGCTTAAAATTCCTTAAAATTAAATAATTTTGAAAATTTGAATGTTCATTGATTGAATTTTTGATTTAAAGCATTGAAAATGATAACGTGGATTTATATATTTTTATATTGAAAAATGTTAGTACCTTCAATGTTATACGCGTAAATTATTGAGCATTTGAATACAACATTTTTTGATTAAAAACTTTTCAATTTTATAAATTCAAAATTTAACAGTTCCACTTTGAGCGCTTTCATTTAAAGCTCAGTTTTTACTACCTCAAGTGGAAAATTTTGTAGCTTTAGTGTTCCATTTTTTAAATTTCATTGACCGTGAAAAATGTTTGCGAACCGGGAAAAAACCAGGAATTTATTTCGTCGATTAAAACGGCCACCCTGAAATTTAAAAATATCTTATATTCGAAAAATTCTAGAGTGAATAATAACTCTAGAGGGAGATTTGAAATCAGAAAGTTAAAAATTGAGTTTAAACCAAAAAAAAGATGCAAATTAAACTATCTGAAATTGATACATCAGTAAGTGGATAATTATAGTAATTTTAAGTGATTATAATTTTTCCCTTTCATAGGTTTTAATTTTGCAATTAAAATTGAGTTGGTTAAATTTTGGAAAGTATTGTTAGCAATTAAAAAATTATTTATTTTAAAGCGATTTCAATTTCTTTAAATAATTGAAATTTTGAAGGGTTTAGTATAAAAATTTTCTAATATCACAATTGTTGGTGATTACATTTTTTTTTTTTAGTTTTAAATGAAAGTCGCATTCGTTTAAATTTCAACGTTCCGAAGTAGAAATTTCTTCATTTTTAACGTTTCCCATTTACAATTACTATTTATTTTAATAATTTTTTAGAGTAATTCAATTCATTTTCTTCGTTTTAGAAGAATGTATCCAACTTTCATGTTAACTTATAATTTTATTACGTAATAACAATTTAAAATTCTAGAATTTCGAAAGCTTTCACTTTGAAAGATTCAATTTTAGTTATTATTCAAATTCGAAAGTTTTTAATTATTTAATTTGAACGAATTGTAAGAATTGTCTTTTTAAAGTGAAAACTAATTTATTTCGTTGAAAATTCACGTATTTTGTTAAAAAATCAACTTTTTTGGTTGAAAATAATTTTTCTCTTTGAAAAATAATCTCCTTATTTAAAATGATTCTTTTGTTTGAAAATTCAACTATTCCAGTTTAATATTCATCACTTTAATTACAAATGAATTTGTTTGGTTAAAAAATGAGCCATTTAATTGAAAACTTGTTTTTTCTTTGAATGAAAAGGGATTTTGTTACCTAAAATTTAACCATTTTCCTGAAAATCCGATTTTTGTTGTTGTTAAGAATTCAATTTTTAACAGAAAATTCAACTATTCTATTTTTGTTGGAAATTTAATCTTTTTTGGAAGAAAATTCAACTATTTGCTTAAAAACTGATATTTTTGTATTCAAAAATTAAACTAGTTTTTTTTTAATTCATCTTTTTTGTAGAAAATTAATCTTATTGGTTGAAGATTTATAATTTTAGTAGTTGAAAATTTGTAAGTTTCGTTAAAAATTAATTTTTTTAACTGAAAGTTTAATTGTCTTTTTTAATTGAAAATTAATTTATTTCTTTGAAAATCCACATATTTAGTTCCTAGGAATCGCTGGATACCCTGTTAATGTTTATAATAGAAAATAATGCAATTCTGACTGCATTTTTTTGGAATAATTCAATTTGAAAAATACGAAATGAAAAAATATTCAATTCTGAAGATGAAAAATGAAAATTTGTTTAATTTTATAGGTTTGCAACTGAAAATTCTTCAATTGTGAATAGTAAAAATGACAAATGTAACAATTTACTATTTCCACGAACGAACTTCAACTACAATTAGTTCCTTTTTTTTAAAGAACCGTCCTTAACACTGAATGAATTTGAAGATTATTATATATAATTGAAATTTCATCTTCTAAATTCGATGACTTTAATTTCAGAAAATCCTCCTCCACCTGGGCCAAAGGAAGCTATCAGATTCGTGCGAGGTGTCACCGAAGGAGGTAAAACGACCGAACCTCAAGTCACCAATCCCGATGAAATTGATATTGAAATGGACGAAGACGAAGAAGAAGGAGATGAAAACGGCATGGACGCGGAAGGTAAGAAAACTCAAACTAATCAAATCCGTGTGCAAGCTGAAAACAGTTTGATTTATTCTCAAGCAATGTTCAAAACTTGTTGCTGATTGAGACGGTTCTTTTTTTACAGATATTCCAATAGAAAAACAGGCTATTCCGTCACAAGTATTCGGTAGTTTACGTAAAGAAGAAGACGAAGAAGATAGTTAACTGTTTGCCTAGTCTGTAATAATATAAATAAACATTTTTTTAATTGTAATCTATTTTTAGACAATCTATTTATGTTTTAACTATAATACAATGTCCTAAAATTATTTTAAACGTAAGTTTTCGTTTTGAAGTAAATCGGTCCACAATTTTGAGAAAGTGATATCGTTTTATTAAGTCGAAACGTTGATATCCGTATTATTATTATTTTTTTAAATTTATAATGTATACAACGAAGCGTTGTGTTCCAAAATTATCTACATAGGTACACATATTTGATACAACAATCGAAAGCACTTGTTTGAAAAACACTGAATGAGAAACGTGTACTGAGGGAGTTTACCAGCAATTAATATTTATAAAGAAATAAGATTTTAATTTTAAATTAAAAAAAAAACCCATTGGGTTCAACCAATAGACACGAATTTTCTACTAGGGGGTTGAACTTTTAACCAGAACAGATTTTTCAGTCAAGAAAGATAAAAAATTATAACCAAATTGTTGAATTTTTAATTTTAAAAAACTTAATTTTCATCCCAGAAATATAAATTTTCAACAAAAAAAGTTCATGTTCAACCAAATACTTAAATTTTCAATCAGGACATATATGTATTTTCTACAAAAAAATTATTTAAAAAAATAGTTACATGTTCAACAACAACAAATAGAATTATTAAAAAAGTTGATAAATTAAAGAAAAAAAGATCAATTCTGTACTAAAAATTTTATAGATGATATGAATTCCCAATCAAAAAGAGGAATTTCTAATTAAAAAGTTTAATTTTCAACCAGAAATAATTTTTCAGTTACGAGAGATAAATTATAACGAAATTGTTGTAGTTTTAAGCCGAAAATATGAATTTTCAACAAAAAAGTTTTTTTTTACCAAATAATTAAATTTTCCATCAGATAGATAGATTTTCTACCAACAAATTTGGTTCTTTACCACAAAATACATTTTTTAACCAATAAAATAGTTACAGTTTCAACAAAAAAAAAGGATTATTTAGGAATTTGTTGAATTTTCAAACAAAAAAGATCAATTCTCTACGAAAAATGTAATAGTTTATATAAATTTCGAACCAAAAAGACAAATTTTTAACAAGAGAGTTTAATTTTCAACCAGCAAAGATTTTTCAGTTACGAGAGATAACAAATTATAACGAAATTATTGTGATTTTAAGCCGAAAAATAAATTTTCTACAAAACAGTTAAATTTTTAAGCCGGAAATATGAATTTTCAACAAAAAAGTTGATGTTCAACTAACTAGTTTAATTTTCAATCCAATAATTGGATTTTCTAACAAGACATTTTTTCAACAAAAGGCATTAATTTTTAACGAAATAGTTATATTTTCAACAAGAAAAAATGAAAAAAATTTATTATTAAGAAAGCTGTTGATTTTTCAACAAAAAAGATTATTTCTAAACGGAAAATTTAATAGTTGATACACCAACCAAAGATTTTTATTCTAAATAAAAAACAGCCGAGTTTAACAAAAAAACACGATTTTTCTACTAAATAGTGAAATACTAAACAAAAACAAACTAATATCCAACTAAAAAGACGAATTTTCAAAAAGAGTTAATAAACTCTAAATTTTTGGGGGGAAAAAAAAGTTAATTTCAATTTGTGAACTTTCAGAAAAAATAGTTCAATTTTGAAGCAAAAAAAATTGTACAACCAAGAAAAAAACATTCCAACCAAATTATAGAATTTTCAAAAAGGAAATGTGAATTTTCTAATAAAAAAGGTTGAAATTTTAACGAAACTGTTGCCTTATCTACCAAAATTGTTGATTTTTCAAGGGAATAATTAAATTTTCAACCAAATAATACAATTTTTGACAAAAAAAAAGGAATTTTAAAATTGAAATATAACATTATTTATTTTTTTTTAAAGAAAATTCAACTTTTTTATAAAAAATGGTATTTTTGTCCTGAAAATTTAATCATTTGATTGAATTTTAATCTATATTGTTTGAAAATTTGATAATTTGATTGAAAATGCATTTTAGTATGCTAGAAATTCAACTATTTGGTTAGAAACTGAACTATATTGTTAAAAACCTTTTTTTTTTTAATTTATCTATGTTTTTAAATTCATCATTTTTGGTTGAAACATTCATCTTCAGGATTAAAATGTCATCTTTTATACTAAAAAAGTCATCCTTCTTGATTTAAAAATTATCTTTTTTTGATAAAAAGTAACTTTTTTGTTAGAAATTCAGTTGTCTTCGAAAAAATTCTTCTTTTTGTATTGCAAACTTTACTATTTGATTAAATCTTTGACAATTTTTTTAAAACTGATCTCTTTTACTAGGAAGTTTATATATTTGGTTCTTAATGCAACTGTTTGTTTAGAAATTTTTTTTCAACAGAATAATTAAATTATCAACCAAATAATACAATGTTTGACCAAAAAAGATGAATTTTCAACTTGAAATATAACGTCATTTATTATACTTTTAACTTGAAATTTCATATTTTTTGGTAAAAAAAAATTATATCATTTAGTTCTGTATATTCAGTTTGCAATTAAGGGAAAAACCTTGAACAAGAATATGTTAAAGATTTTATTGATAGTTGAAATTTAAACTCTTTTGTTGGAAATTCGTCTTTTTCGTTTTAAAAATTGATCTCTTTTGGTAGAAAATTCATCATTTTTCATTCAAAATGCAACAGCTTGGTAGAAAAATAATCAATTCTGGTTAAATATTTAACTCTTGTTGCAAATTCAATTTATATGGTTGAAATATCAACTATTACATTTTTTGCTGAGGATTATTCTTTTTTTTTTTTTTTTTTGAAAAATCC
>NC_046665.1:88193678-88198765 GCF_010883055.1 Belonocnema kinseyi
TTTTTTTTAATTTAGTGTGTTTTGGTTGAAGATTTATTTTTTTTTTTTGAAAATTCGTCTTTTGATTGAATTATTTTTTTAAAAATTAAAATCTGTGGTTGAAATATCAACTATTACATTTTTCGTCGAGGATTCATCACTTTTGGTTAAAAATGCATGTGAAAATTTGACTGTTTTGTCTCAAGATTCAATTTTCTAAAATTAATTGTGGATGTTTTTGTTGAAGATTCAACTTTTTGTTTGAAAATTCGTCTATTGGTTGAATTAATCTCTTTTTTTATTTAAAATTAAAATCTTTCCTTCACTGTAATATGAATTATTACATTTTGTGTTGAGTGTCATCTTGTTTGATTCAAAATTCACCTGTTTGAAAATTGAACTACTACCTTAAAACTTCATTTTTTTCGGTTGAAGATGCATCAAATTGTTTAAAAAATAATCTTTTTTAATATATAATTAATCTTATTAAATTATTAAATTTTCCATCAGATGGATGGATTTTCTACCATTAGTAGAATATCTAGCAGTAGACAGCGGCTGGTAAACTGCCCTCTTGATTGCAGTATCACAACGGAAAGAATTCCATTCCTAATATAAATCTAATCTACATAGTATAAAAAAAATGTTACAACATATTGCCACCCTTTCCGTACTCACAAAAAACAAAAAAGACACAAAGATACTCACAATTATTCTCACACGATCTCTCTTTTTGATTTTCTTGTTTTACTTTCATAGCCAACTGAAAACTAGATAAAACAATTATCATTATCGTCATACTAAAAGGCAGTCTGAGAGGTGAGCATTGGTTTGCAAAGTACGCGAGAAGAGTGAAATTCACAGCAGTCTCAAAATACAAGGATGAGCTTTAGAATATATATATATATATTATTATATTATATTATATCACATAGCGCGGTGGATTTATGAAATGAAGATCGTTGTAGACCTCCGAATCGTCGATATCCGGCTGTCCTTGTATCGTCGTCTGCTCTTTTCGTATTCCTCCGAAAACTATCAGTTCTCCGCGTCCAAGGACAAGCGAATAAAGTATTCGCTCGTCCGGGCCAGACTGTCCGTTCTGCTTCAGGGGCACCCAGGAAGCGGAACACTCGTCGCACAATACTTTGGTTATGTCGAGCACGAATATCGCCAAAGTGTTCTCGGTTTTCTTGGTAACTTTCGACTGCATTTTGCGATTCTGAATTCGTTCCTCCATCCGTCGCAGGGATTCAAGCTGACGTTGTCGATTTGCACTCGAACTCGTACGAACCGGTTCGTCCCGAAAAGCTGCCATGCTCAAATTGCTGTCATTGTAAAATGACATCCTTTTTGGAAGAGCGGGATTGGTCGATATTGACAACGGACCGTTCCGCGATGGTACCAATCGCGAAAAGGTTCCATGTCGTCCATTCACGTTTTCGTCTCTATCGATTTCCTGCGGTGGATTTTTTTGTCTGGAAATTAAAATTTAATTCATTGGTATGTATCCACTTGAAAGGGGAGAAGTGATTTTTTAATTTATTCTTTATCAGGGTGGTCACTGTTTTTTTTTTAATTTTTCGTCTCCCGATTCTCCCGGTAAATATTCGTGATTTCTCCCGATTTATACAAAAATAACTCTCTTTGCGAAACCCACAGTTTTTTCACATATATTATCAATTAAGGAAGTCGATAAATATCAGCAAACCTTTTTGCAAGAAATTGACTGACTTTAAAATCATATAATAAGAAGGATAATGAAATTTTCGTGTCTAATAAAGGGAAGTCAGGGTGGCCGCTGGTCCAAGTTCGATTTTAAGAGTTTTAAAAATAATTAGTTGAAATGATATCTTTTTCACTTACGATATCATTCAGGATACAATGGGTAATTCAGAAAGCTTTTACTTTTAAATTTCTTCATTTTAGATTGTTATTTTTAAGCGCATATTTCTAATTTAAAGAATTTTAAATCGCAGTCTTGAAGACTTACACAATTAAAAATTAAAAGCGTTTGAAGTCGAAAATTTTTGATAAAAAACAGTATTACTTTATCAACTGTAAATAGAAATAAATGAATAAATACTTTTTTTAAATAGATATGTACTAGTGTTAAAAACTAAACAATAATTTATTTGATAACGGGATTCTAAATTCGTTCAAAGTTTAAGAATTTCCAGATTTTAACCTTAAACCTAAAACTGTTTTAATTCACCCGATTGAAACATTATAAACTATTTAAAAATAAAATATTAAATTTGTAACCCATTGAATTTGAAATTTTTTAATTAAGAAAAATAATAGCCATTTAATATTTAGCATTATTTCACTGTTTATTTACACAATGTTTATATTAAACAATTTAAAACTGAATTGTTTAACATAGAAAGCTTTGAATCGTTAAAATCTCGAAGAGATTTTAAACTTTGAAGGTTACAATTTTAATTGTTCTTTTTGAAAAATGTTTATTTTATAATTGAAATTGTTGATTTTTCAGGTATAAATAACAATAAAACACTCATTACTTGTTGATAAAATTGAAAATAATTTAGATGAAGCGCGTTAAAATATTTAAAAACATGTCAAAATAAAAAATTTAGTAGCTTTTAAAGAATAGTGAAAGGCGTCAAAAAAATATTCCCTCAAGATACCTAGGAAAATTAAAAATGATTTTTCATTCTTAATAATTATTTGAAGACAATAAAAGATTTTAAAAGATTTCCAAAATTGTCAAAAGAGAATCTGGAATATTTTCAAGAATTTTTTTTTTAATTTCCAAGGTTTTCTAAAAATTGTAGGAAAATTTCGATTTTTTGGTTGTATATTCAACTAAAATATATGAATTTAAAAAAATGTAATAGTTAATACTTTATCCACGAAAATATTTTCATTTTAATTAAAAACAGCTGAATTGAACCAAAAAAGGACGAATTTTTAACCAAAAATCGTTGAATCCTCAATCACGACAAATTTATTTAAACAAACTACAGAAATTTGTAACCAAAAAAGGAACGGCTAAATTTTCATTTAAAAAAATATATAATTTTCAATTTAAAAAAAGAAATTTCTATAAAATAGTTGAATTTTCAACTAAAAAGTTAAATTTTTAGTTAAAAAATTTATTTTTAGCCTAAAGGGGTTAATTTTCAACAAAAATTTTATATTTGATATTCCAACCAAAAAATAATTTAATTTAAAATTAAAAAGTTGTATATACCAATAAAGATTGGATTAAAAAAAAAAAAAACTAAACCAGTTTATTTTTCAACCAAACAGCCACGCACTGTTAACCAAAAAAATTGACTTTCTTTAAAAAAAAGGGCGAATTTTTAACAAAAAATATATACTTTCAACCAAAAGGATTAATTTTCTTCAAAATAGTTACATTTTTAGAAAAAACTATTAATTTTTAACCTGAAAAGTTGAATTTACAAAAAAATGCAATAGTTCATATTTCAATCAAAAAATAATTTAATTGGAAATCAACAACAGTTGTAAAGAAAGGCGGATTTTATACCAAAAACTTGAATCCTCAAATAAACCAGATTATTTTTTAACCAAAACGTTGCATGGTTAACCGAAAAAATTAATTTTCTACCAAAAAGACAAATTTTTAATAAATTTTTCAACTAAAAATGATAAATTTTAAACCAAAAATGAAATATGTAAATATTTATTCAGAAAAAAATAATTTTCTAAATAAAAAAATTTAATTTTCTACCAGCTTTTTTAATTTTTGAGCCGGAAATACGAATTTTCTACAAAATAGTTAAATTTTCAACCGGAAAGTATTCATTTTCAAAAATATTTTAATTTTCAACCAAACAGTTGAATTTTCCAAAAAAGATGAAAAATTTTAGTTGCAAAAATTAATTCTTAACCTAAAATTGTGAATTTTCAATCAAATAATTTAATAGTTGATATGTAATTAGAAAAATAATTTAATTTAAAAAAAAACAGTTGAATTTAACCAATAAATGCAGATTTTCAACCAAATACTTGAATCATTAACAAAGTGAGTTTCTTTTTCAACCAAACAGCTGCAATGTTAACCAAAAATTGGTTTTCTACCAAAAGGGATAAATTTTTCACAAAATACATAAATCGTTGATTAGAAGGAATAATTTACACCAAAAAAAGAGATGGATTTTCTACTAAAAATGATGAATTTTCAACAACAAAAATTCAACAAAATAGTCGAATCTGCTACCAAATTGTTGAATTCTTGAGCCAAAAGTACGAATTTTCTAAAAAAAACAGTAGAATTTTTAACAAAAGAGTACACTTTCAATCGAAACAGATTTACTTTTCGCATTTCTTAAATATTTGTGTGTTAATTTAGGAATATTCCTTTCTTGAAATTTTTCAAATAACCCAATCGGCATTGCGGAAACGCGACAAGAATGCTTTTTAGATTTTCGCCACACATATATTATGGACAAAAATTTACTAATTTCGGAGAATTTCCCGCGGTAATTTAAATATTTTATTTTAAAATATCGTATATTTAAAGAGGAAAGGCAAACTTGAAAAATAGGGGAAACGCATGGGAATGAAGTAAAGACTGTGATTCCTATTACCGACAATAAAATCTTTTTCATTGTTCGTTTAGTGATTGAACAAACTGGAAGTATTAAATTCAAATAAAAGAAATTTAAATGAGATTTAAATGAAATTTGAATCCTGTTTCACAATGAATAATAAAATTAATGCGCAGAAGTTTTGAAAATAAATCCAAGAATCGAACTACCAAATTTGGACAGCCACCGTAAAATGTTCCTATTAACATTTGAAGAGGTAACAATTTTTTCTTGAAATAGAAAAAAATGTCTTTTGGCCAAAAATAAAAAAAGATGAAAGAAAAGTAAAATAATAATTACTATCTTTTAAAATGAATCGAATTTTAGAAATAAAACTAAAAAATAACGAATAATAAAAAATATGTACGCTTAATAATTTAATGAGAATTATTTTTAAAAAAAAGTTTTCTTCATCTACTGTGTGTATAATAGAACTGAAGAAAGTATACGATTTATTAATATAAAATTTTATTATTATATTTTCACTTAAAATAATTAATTTTCAACCAAGAAAAGGGAACTTTTAAC
>NC_046665.1:88198865-88200604 GCF_010883055.1 Belonocnema kinseyi
AAAACACGTAAACTCAGAAGATGTGGACTGTGACTGCACCATATATCTAGTCGGGAGTGGTGCTGACTGAAAACAGATGATTTGGAGCGATTCGCGCGCCACTTGTTGGTCATTCTAAGGACTTATTGAACTACCCTCGTAAATAGCTTCAAGGAGTTATGTGTTGCCCTCAATACACCTGATAAAGAATGCCCATTTATCACTACCGAGGAGGTGAAAAAAGTATTAAGAGGGATGAAGAATTATTCCGCACCGGGACCAGATTGTATCAAAGCCTTCTGGTGGAAGAAGTTTTCTTCAACCCATCAGCATTTGGCCCGTATTTTCACCAAATATTTGAAGTCGGAAGAGCCGATTCCAGAGTGGTTGGTGGAAGGGCACACAATACTCCTACCGAAAATAGGTAACTTAGCTGACCCGAAGAATTACAGGCCAATAACTTGTCTGAACACACTTTATAAGATATTCACAGTTATCCTAAATGATAGGATTGTTCGGGCAATTGAACCTGTGTGGCAAGAAATGTATGAACAACGAGGCTCAAAGAAAGGCGTAGCCGGATGTCGGGAGAACCTGCTCATCGATAGATGTGTCTGCAAAGATGCAGCATTCTACCAGCGTGACCTATCTATGGCCTGGATTGATTATCGAAAAGCTTTCGATTCGACCTCCCATAGACTTATCATCTGTCTTTTGGAAATCTTAAAGGTTCATCCGCAAATAGTTGGATGCATAGAGAGATTGATGCCGCTTTTGAAAACCAGATTTACTATCTCATCTGGAAAAAGTTGTGTGACAACTAACAAGGTCACCTTTCAGAGAGGTGTCTTTCAGCGCGACACCATGAGTCCGCTCCTCTTTTGCATTACGTTATTGCCACTATCTCTAGTACTTCGCTATTCCGACGGGTACTTTTGCGGCAAACCTGCAGATCGAAAGTACAAGGTCACTCATGTATTTTACGGAGGAGGCTGCTGAAACACTCGGACTTGACTTCAGTATTAGGGGTGAGCAAAATGCATCAGATCTTATCTATCTCGAGTACTCACTCCTGAAAGCCCGGATTAAGAAAGCAAAAGAGAAAAACTTTCGTAAACAGCTCCTCGATAAGAGGATGCACGGTATCTTCCACAGAAATGTGAAAGATCAGTCAATGTCTTGTGAGCTAACGTTTGCTTTCCTTAAATCTCCCGGATTGAAGTCTGGTACGGAGGGTTTCATTTTTGCAAGCCAAGACGGTGTCATTTCCACCTTAACATACCGTCGCCACATTTTGAGCCAAGACATTCCCGACGATAGCAGGAACGACCTACATTCAAAGGCACAATGCGACACTAAGAGTGCTTTATTACCATCTCTGTCACTCCTACGGCATTAACCTTAATATGGCTCCTCTAAATGCTCCTAGGGAAATTAAGTCAATTGTCGAGAATGGGAAGTGCCGCATATACTGGAACTTTATATTCTGGACAATTGTTTCTGTTGCTCACTCGAGGCCTGACATGGTTCTTCTTGACTTCGAGAAGCGAATCATGTTCGTTATCGAATTTTCGGCACCAGCTGACAAAAACACCATAACCAAGGAGAATGAAAAGAAAGAAAGTTATCGAGACCTTATAAGGGAGTTGCAACGATTGTACCCGGAATATTCTGTTAAACTGATCGTCCTTATCATCGGCGCTCTTGGAGGTGTCAACAATATGCTAGAACACTTGCGGGAAAAATGCAGAAGGCGGTTG
>NC_046665.1:88200704-88202095 GCF_010883055.1 Belonocnema kinseyi
AGGATTAAAAAAACTTGAAAAGCGATTGACCAAGTGTATAGAGCTCCAAGGAGATTATGTTGAAAAATAAAAAAAAATGTACCCAAAAAAATTGTTTTTATATTTCATTCTAAGGACTTATTGAACTACCCTCGTATATGTTCTGAGTCTTCGTCCAGTCTATGCTATACTTCGTAGACTTCTCTCCAAAATACTTCAACCTCCTCTGGTTTCGTTGGGTGTTCGACAGTAAATGGAGGGTCTTGGAAAAGTCGAGATGGGTCAGAGAGAAACTGTTGATTTTCTCTGACCCATCTCTCCCTCCGCTCTAGACTTCTCTTAGCGTCAGATAGTATCCGTATTCTCTCAACAATATGCTGCCTGATGGTCAGCAGCTTTGACTTGTTAAGTGTGTGATAACGGGTCCAGAGTTCGCGCGCGAACTTTCGAACCTTGGCTGTAAAATTCCTGCCAGATGTGATGTAGTCAATCACACACTGAATACGGGCCTATCTTTACGGCAAGTTGATGCATTCGTCTTTTGGTCTTATGATCAGCCGTTGGTTTTGTTTTACGGTTTGCATCGGCCGAAGCTCTCGCTGCATTATACACACAATAACTGATAGCCCAGAGGTCGGATTCTCCGGAAAAATATCCACGAAGCTCGTCATCCATTTCAGCCAGATCTTTAGGCTTGAGAGAAACCTTGGTGTTGATATTTCTCCGGGTCGTAAAGCATCGCTCTTCATCGATTGGAAGCCTGCCCGCGGTTGGTCTTAGTGTCGCCTCTCTTTCACTGTTGCCGGCTTGTTCTAGCTGTGGTAGAGTAGGCGTTCCGCTTACATAGCCCCTTTTACGGAGTAGTTCAGCATGGTTTCGCAGACGTTGCTGCGAAAAGTGCGATAGCTCCGGGTGTTTCTCGCACCACAGAGCATGCAGCCGTGCCATGTAACCCCGTTCAGGGGCCACACTCGCATCGTAGCATTCTAGCAAGTCGTGATTCAATCGCTCCGTCCACCCAAAGGTCGCGAGATCCCGCCGATCCATCGCATTGAATCCATTTTCATTGGCTCCCCCAGTCCGACCCATTGTCGGGAGCCCTGCGCGTTCTGTTGTTTTGAACCACACTTACTACAACTATGTTTGGTATTGCCATTGTTGTTCCCACGAGAAGCTAGGGAAAGGGGTTCGTCCATCCTTGTAGAGCTCCGCATGCAAGGATAAGGCTGCGTACTCTGAAAGGTCGCCCGGTAATTCAGAGTCACCGTTCTAAACACCTCACCCAGGTGCCATTCAGCTTTTGGCACATATTTCACACCTCCGCTTGGGGGTTAATTCCTTCGGGACCACCCCTGGACAATTGTCCGCGACTGCCTATTTATTTCTGTAACCATATTCAGCAGAAACCCTTG
>NC_046665.1:88202195-88203956 GCF_010883055.1 Belonocnema kinseyi
TCTTTTGGAATAGACTTATCATCTGTCTTTTGGAAAGCTTAAAGGTTCATCCGCAAGTCATTAGGTGCATAGAGAGATTGATGCCCACTCCTCTTTTGCCCTTCATTATTGCCACTATCTCTAGCACTTCACCATTCCGATGGGTACTTGTGCGGCAAACCTGCCAATCGAAAGTACACAGTCACTCATGTATTTTACATGGACGATATTAAGATCTATGCTAAAAACAAAGAGCAACTACATCTAGCTCTAGGAAATTGTCGAACGATATACTAAGGAAATTGGAATGGAATTTGGGTTAGACAAATGCGTCAAGGTTTATTTGAAGTGAGGAAAACTTAATGGCATCCCTGAAGATCCTGAGCTCGATGAGAGAAGCTCTATACGACACCTTTGCGCTGGAGAGACTTATACATACCTGGGCGTGCCACAGAGCCGCATTCAGGATGTGACATCTATAAAGGATACTCTCCGAAGCAGATACAAACGTCTCATCCGACAGATTTGGTCTTCCGAACTGTCGGCGAGGAACAAAGTATCTGCAACGAACATGCTTGCCGTCCCAATACTACTCTATTCATTTGGAGTAGTTCCATGGACGAAGAACGAGCTCAGATCCCTTGATATCGGGACAAGAAAGGTTATGCACAAGAACAAAAGCATGCATCTTAAGTCTTCCGTTCCGCGACTGTACATCTTACGCCGTCAAGGGGGTGGCGGAGTATTGAGTCTTGAATGTCTTCACAACAGAATTATTCTGGGTACAGCACATAGAGTCGCAAATGGAAGAGACCCTATTCTTAAAATGATCAAGAATCACAAAGAAGTGGGCAAAGGAGCATTTCTGTACAAAACAGCAGAGGAGGCTGCTGAAACACTTGGACTTAACTTCAATATTAGGGGTGCGCATAAAATCTTATCCATCTCGATTACTCACTCCTGAAAGCCCGGATTAAGAAAGCACAAGAGAAAAACTTTCGTGAACAGCTCCTCGATAAGAGGATGCACGGTATCTTCCACAGAAATGTGGAGGAGCAGTCAATGTCGTGTGAGCTAAAGTTTGCTTTCCTTAAATCGCCCGGATTGAAGTCTGGTGCGGAGGGTTTCATTTTGGCATGCCAAGACGGTGTCATTTCCACCTTAACATACCGTCGCCACATTTTGAGCCAAGACGTTCCCGATAATAGCTGCAGAGCCTGCCATGCACACCCCGAGCATTTAGCTCACATACTATCTAGTTGTCCAACTCATGCGGGAACGACCTACATCCAAAGGCACAATGCGGCACTAAGAGTGCTTTATTACCATCTCTATCACTCTTACGGCATTAACCTTAATATCGCTTCTCTAAATGCTCCTAGAGAAATCGAGTCAATTGTCGAGAACAATTGTTTCTGTTGCGCACTCGAGGCCAGGCATGGTTCTTCTTAACTTCGAGAAGCGAATCATGTTCGTTATCGAATTTTTGGCACCAGCTGACAAAAACATCATAGCCACAGAGAATGAAAAGAAAGAGAGATATAGAGACCTTATAAGGGAGTTGCAACGATTGTACCCGGAATATTCTGTTAAACTAATCGTCCTTATCATCGGCGCTCTTGGAGGTGCCAATCTTTCACTTGTTAAGGCTTGGATCACTCCGTGTTCTCAGGGTGCACGAAACTTTTGCCGGATCGTCGTATTGATTCCGTTACAAACTGTAACAGATTAGCACCCGCTCCCGGCGAAATCCTGCGGTTGTCCTTATGACAAATTTTTAAT
>NC_046665.1:88204056-88214093 GCF_010883055.1 Belonocnema kinseyi
AATGATGAAAATTTCCAGTTAGTTATTTAGTGTTACATTGTTATTTATACCTCAAAATTCATTATTTATTTTTATATTATGTTTATTATTCAAACAATCTCAGCTTCTTTGTAATTTTATTTATTAATTTTTTTACCATGTTAATAGTGCTGTATGAATGCCGAAACGTTGGTGATTATTTTTGACATATATTTTTTATTGTAATTTGATGATAATGAAGAAAAAAGACGAAAGAAATAAAAAGAGAAGGAAGGGGATTTGGTCGTTTGCCTTCTGAATTTTCATTTCTCTTTTTTATTTTTCTGAAAAAAGAAATTTTTTTCTTTTCTTTCTTAGGAAAAAATGGTTATTTATTAATTTTTTAAATTTTAATAGGAACATTTGATGAAATTCGTCAGATTACGATAAATCCCGGTCATTTCCAGATAAAAAGAATCCAAGTTTTCCCGGTCAGACTTACCTTTCAAACAATGGCACCGGATTGGGAGGCTGGGGCCGTTGACACGCGACTTTCGTTAACGATATGCTCATGTCGTTAGGTTGAGACGGTCGCTTACTTTTGCTCAACACGATTATATAATTTCCGATTTTGCAAGCCTGGTGACACCAAATACGTGTTGGCGCACACTCGGTGTGTCGCATATTTATCTTTTTCCAGGTCCAGGTTGGACCTTCCATCGTTAATAACCACGCGTCATTCATTGCCACATTCGGTCCAATGCAACCTCCTAAAAAAGATATTTAAGTTATCTCAAAAAATAGTATGTTATGCGCACATATTGATGCACACGATATTTTTTTTCTAAAAAATAGATGATTTCAATTTAAAAATGTCTATAAATTTCCGAAAATTTTCGGTTGTTTATAGTTATTTATGTTACTTTTACAGGTAATTTATGGTAACTTACCATAAATTGTTCAAAATTCAATAAAGTTTTTGTTATAAGTCTGAAAATTTGCGGTCATTTATGTTAATTGCACAGGTAAATATAGTAACTTACCATAAATTGCAAAAAAATCAATTTTAAACATTTTTATACATTTTCCGAAATGTATGAAATTTTTGGGTTATTTATGTTAATATTACATTTAATTTAGGGTGACTCGCCATAAATTCCCCAAAATTCAATAAAAAGTGACAATCAATTTCCAGAAATTTTCAGTTGTATATTGTTATTTATGGTAATGTTACAGGTAATTTATGGTAACTTACCATAAATTGCTCAAAATTCAGTTAATTCTTTTTGTAAGTTTCCGGTCATTTATGGTAATTTTACACGTAGTAACTTACCATAAATTGCGGAAAATTCAATTTCAAACATTTTTATAAATTTCCGGAATTTTACACATTTTTTTGATAATTTATAGTAATATTACAGATCTTTTTTGGTAACTTACTATAAATTGCCCGAAATTCAATCAAAAATGTTCACAAATTTCCGGAAATTTATTCAATGTTTTGGTAATTTCTGGCCATTTCCGGTAATTTATGGTAATTTTACAGGTAATGTATGGTAAATTACCATCAATTGACAAAAATTCAATTTAAAAATGTTTATTAATGTCCAGTTTATGGTTATTTATGGCAAATTTACAAGTAATTTATAGCAACTTTCCATAAATTACCCAAAATTCAATTTCAAACATTTTTATAAATTTCCGGAAATTTATACATTTTTTGATAATTAATGGTAATTTTACAGGTAATTTATGGTAACTTACCATAAATTAACGAAAATTTAAGTTTAAACATTTTTATACATTTTCCGAAGTTTATTCTTTTTTTATTGTAATTTATGGTAATTTTACAGGTAATATATGGCAACTTCCCATAAATTCCCCAAAATTCAATACAAAATTTCAATCAATTTCCGGAAATTTTCCGTTGCTTCGGTTATTTATGGTAATTTTACAGATAATTTATGCTAAATTGCCATAAAATAACGAAAATTTAAGTTTAAACATTTTTATAAATTTCACAAAGTTTATTCTTTTTTTTTGTAATTTATGGTAATTTTACAGGTAATGTATGGCAACTTCCCATAAATTTCCCAAAATTCAATTTAAAAATTTTTATAAACTTCCGGAAATTTATGGTTATTTATGGTAATTTTACGGGTAATTTATAGTAACTTACCATAAATCGCCCAAAATTCAATTTCAAACATTTTTATAAATTTCCCAAATTTTATACATTTTTTTTATAATTTAAGGTAATTTATAGTAACTTACCATAAATTGCCCAAAATTCAATCAAAAATGTTTATAAATTTCGGGAAATTTATTAAATGTTTTGGTGATTTATAGTAATATTACAGGTAATTTATGATAACTTACCCAAAATTAAATGGAAAGTTTATAAATTTCTGGAAATTTATGGACATTTCCGGTCATTTATGGTAATTTCACAGGTGATTTATAGTAACTTATCATCAATTACCCAAAATTCAATTTGAAATGTTTATAAATGTCCGGTTGATGGTTATTTATTTTAATTTTAAGGGCAATTTATAGTCACTTACCATAAAGTACCCAAAATTCAATTTCAAACATTTTTATAAATTGCCGGAATTTATGATTTTGTTGTTGTAATTTATGATAATATTACAGGTAATTTATTGTAACTTACCATAACTTGTCCAAAATTTAATTAAACAATGATTATAAATTTCCGGTAATTTATGGTAATTTTACAGGTAAATATGGGAATTTACCATAAAATACCAAAAATTGAATTTTAAACATTTTCAGAAATTCATGAAATTTTGGTAATTTATGGTAATATTAAAGATAATTTATGATAACTTAAGATTACATGTTTAAAATTATTGTAAAATGCGAGCTCATAGATGTATAATTTTCATTATACACCTCTGACGTCACTTTTTACTCCCTAGGGAGTAAAAAGTAGCGATTTAGCACCGCTTTATAGGCGTCTAAAAGGGCTGAAAGCATGCATGTGTCATGAAAAATAGTTTATACTTCAGAGTCAAAGAAACCTACCCAGAACAAGAAGATGCTTATCGCTAAGCTCGATTTGAGATTGTCCATAACGTGGTTGCGGCTTTAGATTGGAAGTCGTTTGCTTGTGCCAGCAATACGTATCCAGATTTAAGCACCAAACATCATTTGAACTGCAATCGTAAATTCGAATTCAATTGAGAATTTAATTATTCTCTCCTTAAAGCTCAGCGACAATCTAAATTATGGTACAGCTTTTTTCTTGAGGGGGGGGGGGGGTCGATACAGTCACGTAATATTTTTAGCAAATTAACCATACAGGAAATCCATATAACCAAAATTATAGTATATAACGTTAAAGTTGATTAATTTTACAATAAAAGATAGCTAAATTGTTAAAGATTTCATACCAGTATAATAAGATTAGTATTTTGATTTCTTCCAACATTCTGTAAAAAAATATCCATTGAAACAAAGTTTTTTTTCACAAATTTTAAAATTACTAATACCCGAAAAATCATTCAAAATTTGCTAAGCTTATCGAATTAAGCTGATATATTTGAAAAGATTCCAAGGGGTTTCAGAGGATTTCATAGAACTTCAAATATTTCAATAAATATCAATAGATTTGATGTAATTGCATGGGATTTTATAATATTTTAATGTAATTTCAGATAATTTATTCAAGAGAATTGAGGAATTCCCAAGGATTTCATAGATTTGAAGCAATTTTTAAATATTTCAAGGGATTTTTGAAAAATTCCAAATATTTTTAAGGACTTTTAAGAAATTTCAACGGATTTCACATGATTTCATAGAACTTTAAACATTTCAAAGAATATCATCATATTTTATGAAGTTTTACGGTGTTTCATAATATTTTAATATAATTTCAAAGAATTTATTTACAAGAATTAAGGAGTTCTAGAGGACTTCAAAGCTTTGAAGAGATTTTCAAATATTCCAAGGGATTTCTGAGGATTCCAAATATTTTCTAATATTTCAAAGAAATTTTAAGGAATATCAAGGTATATTTCATAGAACTTCAAAAATTGCAAGGAATATCATCAGATTTAATGACATTAAAAGAGATTTCATGGGGTTTCGTAATATTTTTAAGTAATTTCAAAAAATTTATTCACAAGAATTGAAGAATTCCAAACGATTTCAAATATTCAAAGGATATTCCAAGATTTCGAAGGATTTTGAAGAAATTTCATCGGATTTATCAGATTCCCGAAAATTGCATTGATTTTGAAGCATTTAAAGACTCTCAATGAAATATTTTAATTAATTTCCAGGATCTCAAAGGATTTCATAGAACTTCAAATACTTCAAGAAATATCGTCAGTTTTGATATAATTTCAGAGGATTTTATCATCTTTTTTATAAATTTAAAGAGAATTTATGTACAAGAATTGTGGGATTCCAAAGGATTTAAAAAATTTGAAGAGATTTTTAAAGATTTTACGAAATGGATTTTACGAGATTTTATATATACATAGAACTTCAAATATTTCAAGTAATACAATAAGATTTTATGATTTTTTTACCGGATTTCATAATATTTTAATTTAATTTAAAAGAATCTATTCACATGAATTGAGGTATTATATAGAATTTCCAATATTCCAAGGATTTTTAAGGGATTTATACGGATTTCATCGAACTTAAAATATTTCAAGGAATGTCATCACATTTTATATAATTTTATTGGATTTCGGAAATATTAATGTAATTTCAAAGAATTTTTTCACAAGAATTAAGGAATTATAAAGGATTTCAAAGACTTTATGAAATTTTCAGATTTTTCATAAAGTTTCAAAATATTTCAAAGGAATTTCAACGGATTTCATAGAACTTAAAATATTTTGAGAAATATAATCAGATTTTATGAAATCTTACGACATTTTAAGGAATTTCGTAATATTTTAATGTAATTTCAAAGAATTCATTCACAAGAATTGAGGAATTCTAAAGAATTAAAAAGATAGGAAGTGATTTGCAAATATTCCATGGAATTTTCAAATATTTGAAAGGATTTTTAAGGAACTTAACGGATTTCATAGAACTTAAAATAATTGGAGAAATATAATCAGATTTTATGAAATTTTACGAGATTTCAAGGGATTTCGTAATATATTTAAGTAATTTCAAAAAATGTAATCACAATAATTGAGGGATTTCCAAACACATAAAATATTTGAAGAGACTTTAAAATATATGAAGGAATTTTTAGAGATTTCCAAGATTTCAAAGGTTTTATCAGATTTCCGAGAATTTCAGCAATGCTAAATGCATTTCATAGAATATCGTCAGATTTGATGATTTTTTACAAGATTTCATAATATTTTAATTTAAGTTAAAAGAATGTATTCGCCTGAATTGAGGAATTCAATATAATTTCATATATTCAAAGAATTTTCTAAAGATTTCCAAGATTTACAAATATTTCCAAGGATTTTTAAGAAATTTATACGGATTTCATAGAACTTAAAATATTTAGAGAAATATAATCATATTTTATGGAATTTTGTAATATTTTAATGTAATTTCAAAGAATTTATGCACAAGAAATGAGAGATTTGAAAGATTTAAAAACATTTTCACATATTCCAAGCAATTTCAGTAAATTTAAAGAATTTGAAGAGATTTCAAAAATATGTGGGTCTTTTAAAAAATTACCATCGATTTCTAGGAGCTTTAAAAAAAATTTAAGGAATTTAAAAGGACCGAAATTATTTTAGGATATTTTAAAGGATTTCACGGAACTTGCGAGGGATTAAAAAATTCAAGAAATTTCAAGTTATATCATTTGCCTTAATTTAATTTCGCGGGATTTTTCAATATTTTAACACAATTTCAAAGATTTTATTCACAACAATTGAGGAATTTCAAAGGATTTGAAGAGATTTTCAAATATTTCCTAAAATTTGAAAGAATTAAAAATAGAGTTGACGACAGATTATACAAGAATTAAAAATATCTGGAAATTGTAGTAAAAGATTTCGATTTTCTCAGTTGTTCTTTAAAATATAAACTTCAATAATTTGGTAGAAGACTTGAGAAAAGAGTATAAATGGTTTTCTTAAATTGCAAACGTTTTTTAAAACGTTCAAGTTATTTTAGGTAAAGGTTATATTTTCGGAAAATCTAGAAAAATGCATTGACAATATTAAATAATTGAAGATATGTGCTAGAAATTAAAAAAAAAAGATAAAAAATGAAGTTTTTGATGAATATTTTTCTAACTGCACAATTTACCGTTTTTTTAAAGCCCTTTACGTATTTTCTACTTACCTATAACCATTACATACACCACCAAAGACAACCATTAGATTCCCGTGTATCGTCGCAGAATGTGCAGAAGTTGGAGGAGGACTTTCTAAAGCATTGATGGCACTCCAGCGATTTGATTCGATCGAATAAATATGCAGTTCATTAAACAGTTTCCATTGCTGAAAAAATTGTTCTTTCAGACAAGATTGACAAATATCTCTATTCAAGGTGGCCGTTTTATTCAAAGAAAAAAATTCCTGGTTTTTCCTCGGTTCGAAAACATTTTTCACGGTCAATGATATTTAAAGAATCGAACAGTAAAACTAAAAATTGTTCCATTCGAAGTAATAAAAACTGAACTGCAAAATAAAGCACTCAAAATGAAACTCTTGAATTTTAAACTTTGAAAATTGAAGTTTAAAAGTTGTTTGATCCAACAATTTTGTATTCAAATGATCAATAATTTACACGTAAGATATCGAAGTTACTACTACTTTTCAACTCAACATTTTTAAATGAAATGCAGATAGACTGCAAAGTTTAGAATTTTTAACTTTTAAAAATGAATGATTTCAAAAATTGAGATTTAGTTCCAAAAATATAAATCCACGTTATTGTTTTCAATGCTCTAAATTGAAGAATCAATCAATTAATTAAAAAAAATTTTTTTAATTATACCATTCCACGCAATTTTAAATTCTAATTCCAGCTCAGAATTGGTTAAAGAGTGAAAATTCCCTGTTTCAATTTATAATTTAAATTTTGTTCAAAAATACGTCTTTTCAACCCAGAATTATCATTTTGTTTGAAAAATTCATTTTTCCATACAGAATTGTTATTAAAACCATTTCAAATTTGTTATTAAAAATCATTTCAAATTTTTTAAATTGTTATTTATACATTGAAATTCAACATTTTTATTTACAAATTAAATTTGGTAAAATAGAACAATTAAAATTGTAACGTTCAATTTTTAGTTTTTTTGTTTAGTTTTGAATATTTAATTTATAATTACTGGTTTCAAATGAAAAGTCAGATATTTATAAGTATTAAGTAACTGCTCTTTTTCTTAATAGAAAATTTCCAAATTGCATGGTTTAAAAATGTAATATTTTGGACAAAACTTATATTTGAAATTTAATAAAAGCCTTCGATAATAAATATATTATTTTGAAGCTATATTAAATTTAAAAACAATTTATAAAGTTTCCATCGGGCATTTACATTTGTTTAACTAATAAGACTTTCCAATTGAAACACTTTAATTTTTAAAGTTAAAATCTAGACATTTTAAATTTGTAAACTGATTCCGAATCATCTTGCACAATAAATTATTATTTACTTTTTAAATCTTAACGTATAATTCGAATTGAAAACAATCATTGATTGATTTATATTCACAGTTAATCAACTAAAAATGTTTTTTTCAATTTTTTTTTATTTTAAAATCTATTAATTTTTAATTGTTTCAGTCTTCAAAACTGTATTTTTATATTATTAAATTGAAATGTACGCTTAGAAATTAAAAATCTAAAACATAAAATTTTCAAATTTAAAGGTTTTCGAATTACGCACTGTAAACTGAATGATATCATAATTGAAAAATATAAAAACTAAAATAATTATTTAACAATCGGTTAAATTCAAAGTTGGAAGGATTTTTTATTCTAAAAACTTGTAAAATTCCCAGTCAAAACATAAATTCACGGTCAGTTCACGGTTTTCCCTTTCTCATACAATTCCCGGTTTTCCCGTTTTCCCGGTCCAGCGGCCACCCTGTCTATTATATAAGAGAAGTTCAGAAATTGCATTTATATTATCAGGATGTTTAAACAATAGAAGATTTTTAATTTCCGGTTTCCTTCCAGTCAATTATTGATTTTTTCCGACCAATTTAAAAGAATTACAAAAATTTGAATGATTTCAAACGATTTTTAAAGATTTCCAGAGATTTAAAAAACCAGGATGTCTACTAAAACCTTGAAAAAAATTCATTGAAAATTCCAGATTTTTTCCAGGTATCATTTTTCATAGTACGGATCCATTAAAATATGTCCTATTTTTTAAAACAATCGATTCGGAATATGTATACAGTATTGTGAGTTTATAATGAATGTTTTTTTCACTTTCTAGGGATTTAATTACTATGTTTAGTTTAGAAAGTTTGAGCAAATTATGTTAATTAATATTATTATTATTATATTATTATATATTAGCATATTAATTATTATTAGCACCATTGATTAATTAAGTAATTAATTAATACTAAAAACATCATTTCTTTATTTTGCCTCTGATTCCATAAATTTGAATTTAAAAAAAATGGTTTATTTTCTCTTCTTATACATAAAATTCAGTACATATTTATGCAAAATTAATGTCGATACTATATTTTTTTAATAAAATAGTTAAATTTGCAATAAAAAAAATAGAACTTTCTGCCAATGAAGATAATTTTTTAACAAAAAAAGTTGATTTTTCACCTTAGGAAGTTCAATTTTCAATCAAATAGTTGAATTTTGAACTAAATAAGATCAGTTTTCAACCAAAAATGGAAGTTAAGTTTCTTAATTAATTTTTTTCTAAAAAATATCTCCTTTGCTCCGCTTTAAATCGAACCACAGCACTTTCAATCGCCGATTTTCAACCAAAAAGGTGAGTTTTTAACTAAAATGATCAATCATCAACTAGAATACTTAAATTTTCAGCTAAAGAAAAAAAAATGAATTTTCAAACAAGATGATTAATTTTCAAACAAAAAGATTAATTTTCAAACAAATAGATGAATTTTCTACTAAAAAGGACGATTTTTCCACACAAATTTCAACCAGAATTAGAATAGTTCAATTTTCAGTTGAAAAACTAATTGACAACCAAACTCATGAATTTTCGACTCAAATGAATCCTCAACTAGAATAGATAACATTTAAACAAACAAAAAAAGAATTTTCAATAAAAGATTTTAATTTTTAAACTAGTTGTTTTACTTTTAACCCAAAAGATGAATTTTCAAAAAAGGAGTGAACAGTTAAAATTTGTACTTAAAATGATTAATGTTCAATGATAGAGATACATTTTTAACTAAAATGATTGAATATTCAACGGAAATAGGGGCATGCTCTTCGGTGACCACGTGACCAAACTAGTCCCCGGTTATGAACATTTTTTTTTGTGTTCACTGCGTCCACACGAATTGAGATATCGTGTTTAAACTTTCACACATAAAATAAAAAGCACTAAAGAACGTTTCTATACATCAATATGTTGGTAATTTTAAAGAAAGTTGATTTATAAATTGATGGAATAGGATATTACCATTCGAGTTATAGCACTTTGCAGATCATTTTTGGTATGATGCATTTTAGATTTTTTTATTCGCTCATATTGAGCACTGACACCAATTTTATACTAAATCGTCTAAACCTTGAAAAAATTAATATAAGCAATAAAATTTGCACCTTCGTTGCAAATTAACAAATAAGTATCTGCACACACGTAACCTATAATTATTTTTTGGGCATTTTTAGCGAATTCCAGTGGATAAAAAAAAGAAACTTTGAACGTCGATCAAGTCGAGATCAAGTGACTAAGTTTGTTCATGAAATTTTGGTGTAAAATTATTCTAATTTTTTTGGTCCTAAAAATAAAAGATAAATTTCAAATTGAAAACATAACAACATTAGCAATGTGCTAAGATTTACTCGTCGGAGTTCTCCAACCAACTTCCATAATTCTTGACGTTGAATCGATCAGCTGATAACTATTGTTGACAGTGAACCAACCAGCGGGACTCAGCG
>NC_046665.1:88214193-88220418 GCF_010883055.1 Belonocnema kinseyi
CGAAATGCATCAAACCAAAAATTATCTGCATAGTGCTATAACTCGAATGGTAATATCCTTTTTCATCGATTTATAAATAAACTTTCTTTAAAACTATAAACATATTGATGTATAGAAACGTTCTTTAGTGCTTTTTATTTAATGTGTCAAATTTTAAACACGATATCTCAATCCGTGTAGACACAGTGAGCACCAAAAAAATGCTCATATCCGGCATACTTAAATGTCCAGTAAAAAGATGATTTTTTATCAGAGAAAAAACGACTTTTCAAAAAAATAGCTCATTTTCAAAAAAAGAGATGAATTTGCAATTTAAATTAAGAATCTTCAAGAAAAAAACATAATTTTTAACAAAAGAGATTAACTTTAAACCAAGATTATAGAGAAAAAATTGCAAACAAACTGTTGAATTAAAAAAAAAAAGATGAATTTTTAATCAAGAAGATTAATTTTCCATAAAAAGTAAAACATGTTCAACAAAATATATAAATTTTTAACCAGGGACTTGAATTTTCAATTAAAATAATGAATATTTAACTGGAGTAGTTTAATTTAATTATGAACCAAAAAGATAAATTTTCGACCAAGAAGATTAGCTTCTAACAAAAAGACGATTTTGCAACTAGAAAAGATCATTTTGCAAACAAAAAAATGAATAGGTAAATTTTTAGAAAACAAACTGTTGAATTAAAAAAAAAAGATTAATTTTTAACCAAGAAGATTAATTTTCCACCCACAAAAGAGTTTAATTTTCAACCAAGTAATTATATTTCCAACCAACAGGATTAATTAAAAATAAAATTAGAAATATTTAACTTAAATGCTTAAATTTTTACACAAAACATGAATATTCAAACAAAAAGATGGGTTTCTACCAAAAAAGATACGATTTTTCAACGAGATATAAACATGAATTTTAAACTAAGAAAGATCAATTTTTAAGCAAATAGTTGAATTTTCAACTAAACGAGATAAATTGCCAACCAAAAATTCAATATTTTCAGTTCACAAGAATTAATTTTTAACTAAAGTGGTGGAGTATGTAATTGTATTTAGTTAAATTTTCTACAAAAAAAAAGTAATTTTCAATTAAAAAACTTACTTTAAAAAAATAGATACATTTTCAAACGAAAATATGAATGATGAATTACGAATTTTCAACTAAAATTATAAAATTCTAATTAGAATTATTTAATTTTCAACCAAAAAAGATGAATTTTAAACCAGAAAATTAATTTCTAACAAAAATGCGAATTTTCAACTAAGAAAGATAATTTTTCAACCAAACAGTGAACAGTTAAATTGTTAGTTCAAAAAATGTATGTTCAACCAAAGAGATACATTTTTATCGCATATTATAAAATATTCAACTATGTAAAACATTAATTTTCAGCCAAAGAAAAAACGAATTTTCAACAAAATACATAAATTTTCAAATAGAAAATATAGATTGTCAACTAAAAATAAATAATATATAATAAATATATTAGTTATATTATTCAAAACAAGAATATATGTTTGAATATATTTATCATATTAAATTATATATAAAAATTAATTAATAATATATCATAATAAAAAGTAAATAAATTAGTCGACAAAAAACAAATGAAAATAATAGATATTAATGATAATTATCAGTTAAAAGATTTATGTTCAACCATAAAAATGAATTTTTAATAAAAGAGTTTCACTTTCATACCAAGTAATTAAATTTTCATTCCAAAACAGATGAATTCTGAATAAAAAGCTGTTAAATTAAAAAAAAAAAGAAGTTAAATTTTTAACCCAGAAGATTAATTTATCGCTAAAAAGAAAGAATTTTCAAGAAAATATATGAATTTTCAAACAAAAATATTCCTATATTTACATTTTAAAAATTTCAAACAAAGAAAAAGAATTTTCAACAAAATAGTCAAATACAATAATATTACTCGGCTCAAAAACATTTTTCAGTCAATAAAGTTAAAAAATTTTAGCTCTGAAGCTAAAATTGTTTCCATTTGAAACAATAAAAAATCAACTAGAAATTAAAGCACAGAAAGTGAAACTCTTGAATTTTAAATGATTTAAAATTGAAATTAAACATTTTTTTAATTCAAAAATGTTATATTCAAATGCTCAATATTTTAAACCTATAAAATGGAAATTAGGTACTAACTGAACACTTCTTAAATTAAAAGTTAATTTCTTCTCATTTTAAATAGTTCAAATTTCTTTGAAAAGCTTCAAAATTTTATTTCGAAATCTTGAGATTGTTTTAAATTTTTTCAAATTTAAAATTAGTTTTGAAAATTTTTCAGAACTTCTAAATATTTCTTCAACTTACTCGAAGATTTTATAAGAAAATTGATTTAAAATTTAAATTTTTCCAAATCGAACAATTAAAATCGTAAAGTTCAAAGTTTAGTTTTTTTGTTCAGTTGTGAATATTTAATATATAATTACTTATTTTCAATGAAGTCAGATATTTCTAAATTTTAGGTAATTGTTCTTTTTTTAATTAAAAACTTTCAAAATGAATGATTTAAAAATTGAATATTTTAGACTAAAATAATATTTGAAATTTAATAAAAACCTTTAGTTATGAATATATTATTTTGCAGTTATTTTAAAATTGAAAATAGTTTATAAAGTTTCAATAGGCTTGTACAATCAATTATTATTTATTTTTTAAATCTCAAACTACAATTCAATTTTTAAAAATCTTCTAAATTTTAGTAATTGCTCTTTTTTTAATCAAAAAATTTCAAATTGAATGGTTTAAAAGTTGAATATTTTAGACTGATTTAAAAAACCATTAATTCGTTTATATCACACAGTTTATCGACTAAAATGTTTTTTATTCAAAATCTTCGAATTTAAATGCTTATATTTTTTAATTGTTCCAGTCTATAAAACTGAATTTTAAAATTCTTTAAATTAAAATGTACGCTTAAAAATTATAAACTAAAATGGAAAATTTATAAAGTAAAAGATTTTTGAATGATGCATTCTAAACTGAATGATATCCTAATTAAAAAAGGTAACAGTTTAACTAATTATTTAAAAAACGGTTGAAATCAAAATTGGACAGCTTTTTCTTCTAAAAATTGGTAAAATTCCCGGTAAAAAAATAAATTCACTGTCATTTCGTTGTCCAACGGCTACCCTCTAAAAATACTGAAATACCTGGTGGACAGGATAAGGCGAAGGATGTGACCAGCCTCCAAAAAGAATAAAACTCTTTTTGTGATGCAACATTGTGGCACAAGCTTTCGGGGATGGATAACTTCCCATCGTGATGGGCCTAGCCCACTTCCTCGTATCTAAATCCAGCCTCCACAAATCGTTGAAAGTTGTACAAGTGGCAGTGCATCCGCCGAAAACGTACATAGAATTTTCGTAAGTGCATGCCGAATGTGAATGTCTTTTGCCTATCGTAGGATCCAAGTGAACTGACGAACAAGAATGCCAAAACAGCGAACCATAGGCCACAGATTTTTGGAAATGGGCCTCACTGTGTTCGATAACATCTGTGAACATCAACACTTCATTAGAGAAAGAGTACACGTCTCTGGTGCTTTAAGTCAAATAATTATGTCAAGTTCCGACAAGTACTTTTCGTTGCGCGATACCATCTCTTCGACACGAACATACATTCCTGAAGATCTTTGTAAGGCGGTATTAGGCTTAAGATATATTCTAAAATTTCATCAGGAAGATCGTCAATTTTGCATTGCATTTTGAAGAGAGTGAATCTGGACAGATCTTAACACACTTAAGAAACACAAGTGCTTTGAGACAAACCAGGCACATGCATTCCGTTTTACGTAACCTATAAGTAGTGGACAGGATTATTTTCACTGGATTTCGCTTTTTATGGACATTAAGTCGGCTCGTGGCCGTAGATAAATACAGTGTGTGCAGTCGTTATCATTCTATTTAAAGCAGGGATTTGTACTTTATAAGTTTCACTTGAAACTATCAATTTGACATATGTCGACGGCCATTTTTGTATTTACAAACAATCGAAAGTTGCGCATGCGTGCAAGCTGTTGACCCTTTGCGAAAAGCCGAAAGGTGGCGCTAGCTATTTTAGTCACAGTTCCGCGAAAATTCAAATTGGATGAATGTAAAATTGATTTTTTTTTTATACGAATTTATAACCAAAATTTATATTTTATTCATAGAACAAAGTAAAAGTTCAAGTTATTTAGTTTGAAAAGAAAAAATTGAATATTTGTGTACTGATCAGTTTTCCTTGCGTAGTTCTAATTTCCTCAGATATAATATTATGGTCTACTGAAAAAACTACAGTGTCAAACAGCAATTTTCAAAAGGGTTCAATTGATTATGGCAAAAAAATAACAAATTCCATAATTTCGAGTTGAAAACTGAAACGTTCTTGTAGAAAATCCTTCATTTTAGCTTGAAAATTTAACAATTTGGCAAATTTCAACTTTTTCTTTTTAGTTGAAAAATTCAATTATTTAGTTGAAAATTCGTATCTTTTGGTTGAATTCCACTGTTTTTTATTTAAAATTAAATTCTTGTTGGTTAATAATTCGACTGAATGTTTTCAACATCTTATTAAATAAAAATTTAATTGAAAATGTAACTATTTTGTTGAAAATGTTTTTTTTTCATTAATTGCTTTTTTAACTGAAAACTTCACTATTTTATTGTTGAATTAAAATTGATCTTTTTTAGTTAAAAATTAAATTATTTATTTGAAATTTTTTTTAATATAAATTATTTTAATTCAGAATTTAGATATTCCATTTTTGTTGAAAGTTTTCGTTTTCAGTTGAAAGATCAATTGTTTGGTTGAAGATTTAGGAGTTTAATGTAATTGATTGAAAATATTTTGTTTTGTTAAAAGTTTAAGTTTTGGGTTAAAAATGATTTTTTTAGTTAAAATAGAACTATTTGATTGAAAATTAGTCTCTTTTTTAATTAAGTAATTTAAGAATTGGGTAGACAGTTATTATTATTTTTTTTGCTTAAAAAAAAATAATTTTTTAAAATAAAAATGTAAATATTCTATTTTAGATTTAAAAAAATTTGTTTTGAAATTTTTTTATATTTATTCAACTATATGGTTAAAAATTGATTTTTTTAGTAGAAAATTATTTTTTTGTTTGAATCTTTATATTTTTGATTGAAAATGTAATTATTTTCTGAAAATTCGCTGTTTTAATTCAAAGAAATTTAAGTCTTACTTTATTTGTTGAAATTTTTTTTTAAGTTGATAATTTATTTCTTCATTTGAAAATTTAATTGGTTTGTTAAATTTTTTTTTGTTTGAAAGTTTTTTTTTAACTAAAAATTTAACTATTACTCTTTTTTTTGTCAACAATTCTTATTGTTGTTTGAAAAATCATCTTTTTTATTGTAAATTAAATTTTTTTGTTGAAAATTTTCTGTTTTTTGATTAGAAATATGTCTTATATTTTTGGTTGAAAATTTAAATTCTTAGTTGATAATTCATTTTTGAAGTTGAAAATTGTACTTGAAAATCTGGAAACTGACCGAAGGATTTCTAAAAATATATATTGCATTTTTTGTATCACTTAATAATATTTAAAAAATCGGTTTTTTATAGTAAAACTTTTTTCATTAACATAATTTCAAATTGATACATGAATATAAAAGATTTCTTGGTTCGAAACGAATTTGATTGACCTCTAGTGTTATTACATTTAATTAAAGAGTAGAGAATTTATATTAATTTGTCTATTATTAAAATAGATTTTTATAGTAAAATTTTTTAAAAATAAAATCATTTGAAATTTATGAAAAAAGAAAAAGAGTAATTGATTCGAGGCAAATCGATTGACCCATCAATTTTATACATTTTTGTGAAGAATAAGAAATCAAAATATTTGCATAATATTTGAAAAACTGATTTTTATAGAAATAGTAAAATTATCAAAAAAAATTGTTGAATTTTTAAAAAATATAAATATAAAAAAAAGTTGAACTTTCATCCAAAAAAGATTTTATTTGACTTATTAGCAGCAAAATATGAATTTAAAAGAATAGGTTAATGTTCTACGATAAGAGTTTAATTTTTAACCCAAATGACGAAGTTTTAAGAAAACAGTTGAATTTACAACCAAAGCGGATGTTTTTTGAAGAAAATTGTTAAGTTTTCAACTAAATGATAAAATTAATAACTAAAAAGATAATGATTGATAATGATTGAAGAACCGCCTTCCCCCTTCCGTAACCAAAGTTAAA
>NC_046665.1:88220428-88246665 GCF_010883055.1 Belonocnema kinseyi
CCCCTGGAGCTGATACGTAATTAGGTACGGTCCCTGATAACAACAAAATTTATCTTCGATTTAAAGAAATTTTCTTTGAAACAATGAATCTTATTTCTGAGTATGTATTTACATTTTTTAACAAACAATCTTTAAACTGTTCAATTTACGAAAGTTACATTTTTAATACATTTATAGCATATAAATTATTAGCCTTTAAATCAATCATTTTTTAGTTCTTCCGGGTGGGAAAATTTTGTCGTGGTCATTAAAATTTAAAAAGAAAAATGAAATTTTTTATGTTCAAAACACTTTAAATGGTCAATTTCAATTACTTAAAGTCAAATTTTTCTTTTGAAAATTCAATGACCACGAAACATTTTTACGAACCCGGAAGAACTAAAAAGTTCTTTACTTACATTAAAAAGCCCACCCTGACAATATTTTCAGCTTTATTGAAACATTAATACGGTAATATTGCAAATATTTTATGCAAATACGATACTGTAAATGGAATAACAAGAATGATCTTTTTTTAAATATAGATAATCTTAGGAAACCGATTCGTTTTCAAAAACTTTTTAAATTTTTAATTATTCTTAGATCTTTTGCAAAATTTCTATATATTTTCTAAAATAATTGGAATTCTTCCTAAAATATTTGAAACACATTTAAAAACTAAAAAATTACCTTGCATCTTTCATACTCTTTTTTCACAATGTAAAAAATCTTTTGACATTTTTGTTACCTTTTTAAATATACTCTTAAAATTAATTTTATGAAAGATATATTTTATCACATAAAAAGTTACTTTAAACTTTTCTAGAAATCGTTAAACTATTATATTCTCTTCAAATATTTCAAAATTATTAAAGATCTTATACATTTTTTTATCAAAAATCTTAAAATATCTAAATTGTTTCAATTTTTTTATATCTTTTCAACTTTGTCATTTTTTTCAAAATTTTTAAAAACTTATATATACAGGGTGGACACGCTGGGGCTTACATGCATGGCGAGTTGAATGCTACCGGAATTGCACAACAGCAGGGCAGAAGCCATTATACAGGGGTATTTTCATATTTCGCGCCTTTAAAGTTTCATTCGGGTTGGCCATTTCATCAAGTCCGTGCATCTTCGGATCAAGTTTATGATAGTTTCCATGGTTGCGTTCGAAACCTCAAACGGATATAAGTGTCAAAAGAATATAGGTTATGTTATATAATAATTACAAATAATAAAACTGTTTAATTAATAATGAAGTGAGATATGTGAACTGAGAAGTAAACGTCATTTTTTCCTGTGTTAATAACATTATAGAATGGCTGCTGAGTGACAAATACTATAAAATAGTAATAATATTCTGCGCTTCCAGTGGACAAAGAGTGAATGGTGTTTAACGCTTATTTTTACTTTATAAAAAAAGGTATGTCATGAATAGACAGGATGTGTTTTTAATAAAGTGAATGAAATATTACATGCGTAAACTTTAAATTGACATTGCCTATATTTACTGACAGCGATTAGGACAAACAGGTGAATCTGAACATAACTGCTTGAAGTTTCGAACGCAACCATGGAAACTCATAAACTTGATCCGAAGATGCACGGACTTGGCCGAATGGCCGATCCGAATTCAACTTTAAAGGCGCCAAATATGAAAATACCCCTGTATAATGGCTTCTCCCCTGCTATTGTGCAATTCAGGTAGCATTCAACTGGCCATGTATGTAAGCCCCAGCGTATCCAACCTGTATTTTGAGATGATTCCACATTTTTTTAAACTAAAAATATTTTCATGAAATCTCCCAGATTCTTTTAAATATTAGAAAAATATTTTCACGGAGAAAGATGGGTGTTGGAATGTTTTAGAATTATCCCAGGAATCTGAGAAAATCTTAGAATTCTCTTGAAATATTTCAGGATTCTTAAAAAGCTTCTAAATTTGTTGTTTGAAATATTTAAGGATCTACATATTGTTAAAATTTCTTTTTGAAGTATTCTTAAGATTCAAATTATTTTAAAAACTTGGAAAAGTTCTAAAATTTCTTATCACTTTCGAAACTATTTTTTCTAGCTCATTACGCCTACTTTTACTATTATTTTTGCATTGATTAGGGAAGTTCAAGATAATGGCGTGGATATAGAAAGGAAGCGGAAGCGGAAGCGTTAGAAAAGTTTTGCATGTAATTTTTCTGGCATTTCTAAATTTTTTCTTACGCTTACTGTTCACAAAAGACATTGCATAATATTTTTACTCTGAATTATTAATGGTGTCCTCTTATTGCTCCAAAAAATCATATTACTACTTTGGTGCATTCTAATTTTATACGTTCCGAGCGGCTGCCTCCTGCCGAGCGATTAAAGAAATGGTGACGATGGGCCGTACAGTGGGGCCAAATGAGGTGTCCGTCGACAAATTAACTTTTAAACCAAAATATTGGACGGATTTTGAATTTTTTAAAATTAAATCCAATTAAATTTCTAACAAAGTTATCGAGGCATATTAAAAAAAAAATTAATTTTTTCTAATTAAAAATGAAAATGAATTTTTTTTTCATTTCGAAGATGCCACTTTGTGAGGATATATCCAATTTATGCGAATGTACACATAACTAGCGAGGAAACTTGTCTTGAATGATGTCCAGCAGCATCAGATATTTAAAAAATTGTTTACAATTTTTATAAGCAAATTAAACAACAAAAGTTAGGATTTTAGTAAAAATGATATATAGCTACTTCAGATGTGTGTTTTTAATTGGAAATCTGAAGAAAAAAATTTTCGATATGATTTTTATAAAAATAGAGATCATTTGTTCATTATTTAAACAAATGTTAGAAACAAATACATAAATTCGTCACTTTCAAATAGATTTGTTTCGTTTTGTTAACAGAAAGGACAATAAATATCTTGCTTCTAGCTTTTTTTGTAATTCTTTGATTCAGACAATTGGGATTATTTGCTTAAACAAAATTAATTAACAAATGCATAATATTGTCATTTTTCATTTGAAAGAATTCGTTTTTTTTTAATCTACGTTAGATATGTTAAAAAATACTTCTAGATGTGACACTTTGTTATAAACAAATTATTCCTAACAGTTTAAACAAATTAAATAAGGAAATTCATTTTTTTGCCATTTTTCTACATATAGATTTCATTTTTTTAGAGAAATAAACTCCTAGTGTCTTGCTAGTAGCTCTGAATAGTTATTTTTTAATAATACTAAACAATTAGTAATTGTTTTAAATAATGTAATAAACAAATGAATAATTTGGCCTTGTTTTAGTAGATCAATTTAGTTTCTTTAACAAAATCAGTTGAATGTGTACAAACAATGGGCCTTTACTGTGATATTTTGCTATTAGACAACAAGTCATAATTTTCAAACAAATTTAATAAACAAATTACTCTGAAGCCGTTTTTTAAGAGAAACATCATATTGTTTTTTCTGAAATCAACTAAAATTTTTAGGAAAGGTCTCTCTGTTATGATACTGTATTATCCGGCAGAACATGCTTATTATTTTTACAATTATTTATAAAAATCAGTCGAAATTATAAACAATGTATACAAAAAAGAAAAGCACTTCTCCTTTAACTGCTGTTTAAACTCATTATAATTTTTTTAATTATTTAATTTCGACTGATTTTTACAAATAATTATAAAAATAATAAACATGTCCTGTCGGATAATAGAGTATCATAACAGAAAGACCTTGCTTCAAAATCGTACTCGATTTCATCAAAAACAATATGTTGTCTCTAATCATAAGTGGCCTCATAGTAATTTGTTTAAAAATTATGAATTATTGTCTAACAGCAAAATATCACAGTAAAGGCCCATTGGTTATACATGTTTAATTGGGTTAAAGAAATTAAATTTATCTGCTAAAAGATGGCCAAATTTATTTATCTGAAAAAACAAAATTTGTATGTTGGAAAATGGCAAAACAATGAATTTGTTTATTTAGTTTGTTTAAACAAACATAAATTATTTTGTTAATAACCAAGTATCATATCGATAAGTATTTTTAACATATCTGAAGTTGATTAAAAGAAAACGACTTCCTTTAACTGAAAAATGACAATATTATGCATTTGTAAATTAAATTTTTTTAAACAAATGACCCGAATTGTCTGAAATCAAAGAATCAAATAAAAAAGGCATAATCGAGATAATTCATTGTCCTTTCTGTTAACAAAACGAATCAAATCTATTTGAAAATGAGGAATTTATCCATTTGTTTAGAAAATTTGTTTAAATAATTAACATATGCTCTCTATTTTTTATGAGTCATATCGAATTCTTTTTTCAGGTTTCCACATAAAAACACATAAAAGTAGTTATATATCATTTTTACTAAATACCTAACTTTTGTTGATTAATTTGTTTACACAAATTGTAAAACATTTTTTAAATATCTGATACTGCTGGAGATCATTCAAGACAAGTTTCCCCAGTAATTCTGTGTACTTTCGCATAGATTGGACAAATTCCCACATAATGACATCTTCGAAATTGAAAAAAAATTAATTTTTGTATTATTAAATTTTAAAAAAGTACACAACTTTTTCTAAAATATGCTTCAACAACTTTTTTAGAATTTTCATAAGCTTCAATTCGAAGAAAATTTAAAATCCGTAGAATAGTTCGGGCTAAAAGATAAATTGTCCATGGACACCTCATTTGGCCCCACTGTGGGCCGGTAGAAATGTAAGAAAAAGTTTGCATGTATTTTATTGTCTTTCGAAACTTTTATTAGACTTTTGTTCACAAACAAAATTGTGTATTAATTTTGCATTGAATTATTAATGGTATCCTCTTGTTGTCAGTGTCAAATCAAAAAATTACTTTTATGATTTGGTGCATGCTGATTTTGTACGTTCTTAGCAGCTGCCTGCCGAACGATTGCTCGTCTTCGAGCGTGTTCATCCTCGACTTTCTTTTGCTGCCGATCGGCTGAACGCTGAACGGCTGTCAGCACACCGTGCATGAAGCCGTGTCCGGATCCTGCATTATTATTATTATTATTTCCTATGATAGGATTAGCAGCCGCTTTTTCAACATAGAAATAATTTGACTGTAGCCACTGATTGCTCTGCAAACTTAATTCTGAAAGAAGAAATATAAATAGGTAAATAATAATTGTTATCAAAGAAATTACGTAACAATACAACCCTGCAAAAAACGTCCAATTAAAAAGTATTGCTTTGCATTCAGGAAATGTTGCCTGGAATTCCGCTTTTCGACAAGTTCGCATCAGGTGCGCATCTACAATGGTGGCTGAACGGCGATCGCCCCCCCCCCCCAGAATTTTTTAACTTACCGTAAAATTGTGTATATAGATATGTGTGTATAAACACAACATGTCTATATAATTTTCTGATGCCCCCCCCCCCCAGGACACTTCTCTGGATTTGCGCCTGGTTCGCATTGGGGTACAATCCAAAACTATCGAATGCGATACTTCGCATATAATGTCCTCATCTTGAATTCGATTAAATGCGAAAAACAAATAAATACACCAAACTCTCGCTTTCAGCCAAGTGTCGTGTGTTGCCTTCAAATGGCCTTGGACTGTTTTCGGAGGGACAGAAACGTAAACAGTAAGGGCCGCCTGACTCATTTCTAGTTGGAATATATATCTATAGATATAATGTCGCAACTGTTGTCGCTCTGCTCCCCTGAGAAACTGCGGGAGCCAGGAGTTCTAGAAAGTCTGAGAACGGGGTGACTGAAAGCGAGAGTTTGGTGTAAATGAATCATGTTCAATGCAAGGGTTCGCCTTGATTTAAATGCTACTGAATACAATTGAATGAGAGAAAAGTTTAGAGAAATATAAAAACTTTTTAATGCAAAAGTTTGTATTAATTTGAATAGCATTGAATGCGAATGAATGAGACAAAGTTGAACTTAAGGAAGAAACTTTTTAATGTGAGATTTCGCATTTAGTTGAATGTTTTTGAGTGCGAATGAATGAGAGGAAATTCAGAAAAAAATGAAAACATCCCAGTGGGCACAAAATTTGAGGACGTCTTTACGACATCGTTACGACGTGTTTACGACAACTTTACGACATCCTATGTCCTTGTCGTTACAGTGTCTTTACGATATCGTAAAGACATCGTCAGATCATAATTTTTTAATACGAGAATTTGCACTTATTTCAATGCTATTGAGTGCGAATAAATGAGAGGAAGTTCAGAACAAAAGTGAACATTTTTTCATGTGAGAATTTGCATTCATTTAAATTTTTCTACTTCGGAAATATAAATTGAATACTTTTCAATAAAGAACGGCTGATTCACATATATTAAAAAAACTTTAAAGAATAATAATTAATGATTAATATTAACAATTCATGATTTGGAAAAATAAACATAACCCCTATTTTTTAATTAAAAAAAATATATTTCTGTTTTATCAAAAACTTCATGATTCAGTTACATGTATATCTTAGCCAGTTCCATGAAATCCAACTGTTTCATGAAAGGTCTAACGACTATCGAATACATGTAGAGTAATAACGTTCAATAAATATCATTTTTAATAATCATCGCTTAAACTCTAGGTTTTGACTGTTTTAAAAATATTAATTTTGTTTAGCATAATTATTGCTAAAAAATTGCGACAAAATTTGGCAAAAAAATGTGTTGTTTCAAATAAACATCAATTAAATAATTAAACAGTGAAAAACTACTATTTTTCCTTTTGCAGAAATTTCTTTGATAGTCGCATTTGTCGTGGATGAACTTAAAGTGAACCAATACTTTTTAATGCGAAGTATGAAAATTCACGGCCACCGCTTGTAGTTGAGAGTGGATAAATTAAATGCGATCCAATATTTTTGAATACGAAGCATGCACGTTGAAATTTCGCGCTCAGCGAGGTAAAGCCTAATGTGAATCAATGCTTTTCAAATCTTTTCTAAGCACCAGAAAGCAGAATTGAAATGCATTCAGAAATGCGAAACATGAATTCAGAAATCTCAAGTGGGTAGTACTACCCAACGTACATTAGACGTTCGCCGCCCCTGGATGTGATTCAAGGTGCTCAAAAAACATCATTTTTAAAATTCTCTGCTTTTTTCTAATTCTTTCGTGAACAATATTTTATTTTTTCTTGTCATTGATATTCAAGGCCAGATTAATATCGAAAATTATACGCATTTATTTATCTATTTTAACTCTGATATTATAAGTTTACTTACCGATAAAATTAAGTAAAACCGCTATGGTAAGGAGAATAGTCCCCACAATGATCCGCATTGTAGATAAGTAAAGGTACCCACGATTTCTTGTATGAATTTTGCTATAATTTATAAGCGTTGTCCGAGAATATATGTATGATGTCATATACTGAATAATAAAGTAAACGAAAAGACTGAATGTTAAACTCAATTTGAAACAAATAATACCTTATTGAAGGAAGTAATTCAATGAATATTGAAGGATTTGTTTACGTTTATAATTCTTCTTGCTGCTCTCTATCTTTAAAAGAAGAATGCTTAAAAATAATTTTAAGATTTTATGAATAATTAATATGAAACTAGTAATTTTATGCGCGAGTTATTACTTTGACAATTAATAACATATGGATAAAAAAATATGTTAAAAAATAATTGGAGAGGCAATGAGTTTCAAATTTTTTCTTTAAAAAATAATTAAATGGAAAATAATTTATTTAAAATAATTTAATTTAAAATATCTAATTCTTGCAAGGTTTTCATTTTACGGCAAGCTCTTTTTATCACAGATAAATTTTACAAGAGGCTTAGTGAATTGAGTGTTTGAGTTACAAATCTATTAAATTTAAGGTAATTTTATAACTTCGCAACTCTTTGTTTAAACCATTTATAATTGTTTAAATACAACCTCTGCCAGGAAAAAAGCTAGTAAGGCGCATTTTTTTGTATTTTTCAAGAAATTCCATTACTTTACTTAAATCCCTAATTTGTTAACTTATTGATAATTGTTCACATTTGTTTAAAAAATTAGGTAAAGATTTGTTAGCTTCTTATTGCTAATTATTGAAAAAGTCTGATTGATCATTATATTTTAAAAATTGTTTGTATTATTTTGTAATTTTGTATTTTTTGTTATTTTATATTTTTAAGTTGACCTGAAATCCCAATGAAAACTTTAGTTTGTTTATTATTTAAAAAAATCGCTAATCCTTCCTTAATGAAGAAGCAAATACGTTTGCTAACGGGGAGCAAAGTGCTCGTGAAAGGAGCACCATATAATTATAAAAATTCATGTATTTTCGCAAAAATTAATTGTCTTGGTTATGGTTTTCAACCATTTGGTTGAAAATTCGATTTTTTATTGACCTTTTTTTGGAAAATTTGGTTTGTTTGAAAAATCATCTTTTTGATTGAAAATTTGTTGTTATTTGTTGTTAACTGTTATTCGATAAAATATTTTTCAGTTTGATTTTTAATTATTTTCTTTTAATGAAAATGTAACTATGCCATTTTTTGTTCAAAATTCATTTACAGTTTTTTATTAATTTTTTTAGTAGAAATTTCGTTTTGTATAAAATTATATGTTTGAAAATTTATATTTTTGTTTAATAATTCGTCAGTATTAGTTAAAAATTTAACTACACCAAACTTTCGCCTTCAGTCACCCCGTTCTCAGCCTTCTTAGAATTCAGTCCAAGGCCATTTGAAGGCAATCCCCGACACTAGACTGAAAGCGAGAGTTTGATGTATTTTGTCGGCACTTCAATTTGTGCTGAAAATTATTTTTTAACTCAAAATTAATTTGAACATTTTTGGTTAAAACTTTATCTTTTTTAGTTGAAAATTAATTTCTTTCGTTAAAAATTGAACTATTTTGATGAAAAAATATTTTTTATTTTGGTTAAGAATGAATTGTTTTATCTGAAGAGGTAATTATGCCATTTTTGTTGAAAATTCATTTCTGTTTGTTGCTGAAAATTAAGCTACGTGATCAATCATTCCTTTGCTAGAAAATTGTTCTATTTTGTTAAAACTTCTTTTTTTTTAGTGAAAAATTAACTTTTCCATTTGCCTTTTTTTGCCTTGATTTTAGGATTGAACTGTAAATTTTGATAATTAATCTGTATAGAAAAAAGCAATTTTTCATTTATCAAATTTGAATTTTCGCGGAACTTAGTCTAAAGCAGCTATCGCTTCCAGCGGGTAGCGGCTCATAACGTAAGCTCTCCGATTTAAACATAACCTCAAATAACCTCAATTCCATGGGCTTAAAATCACTAAAATCATTTAAAATGGTTTTAAATAAATTCAATCAAATATAATATTTATATAAAAAAAAATGACGAAACAACTAACAAATTACAAAAACACGTCCAAGTAAATTACAAAAGGTAAGCAGAGTGTAAGTTCACCTTCTTAAATACATACAAATCATAATATTCTGTGCGAAAATCAAAAAGTGGACATATCGTGTCCCTGAAATATTATATATACGTTTTTGTTTATGGTAGAATAATTGTTTGAATTACAGGGTTTTATTAAGCGTATTTTCTTCCATAATATCATATCTGAAAATTATTTTTACTTTACTCCATACCAAAATTAATTAATTCAAATATGAGTAAATGTCACTCGGTAACTGGTCTCTGACTATCTTTTTTCAAATTTATATTTCGTTATATATTTTAAAAGAAATCTTAAGGTGTAGTTGTTGAATACACGTATTTTTTAGAATTAATTAGAGACTTAGAAAATGAATATTTCTTCTTGTTTCCAATTATACTTTCAAAGTTAAATTCACTTTTTAAATTGTCCAGAGTTTTTGTCGCCATAGTTTTATGGCTTAAGATTTTAATTTTCCCAATAAAATTTATTAATAATTGAAGATCATTGAATATTTCAATACCTGAATATTTTGTAGCAGTTAAAGTAACTATTATTCCAATTAAATATTTCATAATTTTATATCAAAATTCATCCTTTTGGCTGAAAATTCATTTTTTGATTAAAAATGTAATTATTCGACATTTGGTTGTAAAATACTCTTTTTAGTTGAAAATTCATATTTTTTTGTAGAAATTAATCTTCTGGTTTGAAAATGCATTTTTTGTTAAAAATTCAATTATTTTAGTTAAGGATTCGTCATTTTAGTTGAAAATCCATCTTTTTGTTTTAAAATTCAACTATTCCAGTCAAAGATTCACCATTTTAGTTGAAAATTCATCACTTTGTTTAAAAATGTTTCTATTTGTTTAGAGTTAGTTTTCTTTGTTCAAAGTAATTTTTTTAACTAAAAATTTAACTTTTTCCTATTGAAAGCTCTATATTTTTAGTTGAAAATTCTTTGTTTGGTTGACCATTAATTGTTTCAACTAAAACTTAAACTATTCCATTTTTTTTGGAAATTGACATTTTTTAGTCCAAATTTGAAATATTCGATTCCCTCTCAGGGAATTTTTTTTAAAGCCACGGAATTTTGCCGAGGGCATGCTTAATTTAACAAAAAAACATTACAAATTGATCAAATATATTAAAAAATTTCAAGTATTTGGTTGAAAATTCACGTATTTTCTTGATAATTCGTTCTTTTTCGTGGAAAATTAATCTCCATGTTTAAAAATTTATCGTTTTTTGTGAATGAAACTTTTTTAGTTAAATTATACTGTTTTTGATAAAATGAAAATATTTTTTGGTTGAAATAGCAACTACTACATTTTTTGGTCAGAATTAATCTTTTTTTAAATTAAAATTTATATACTGGATTGAAAGTTTACCTCTTATTTTTTTAATTATGTTTTTTGGTTGAAGATTTACTATTGTAATTTAAAATGTATCTATTTGGTTGAAAAATGAACTATTTTTCTGAAAATTTGTTTTCTCTCTGGCTGAAAATAATTTTTTTCTGCTAAAAATTGAACTATTCCTGTTGAATTAGATTTTTTTTAACGAAAAAATGCAACAATTCCAGCTAAAAATTCCATGTTCTTATTTAAAAATATATATCTTTGGTAAAAAATTATTATTTTTTTTAATCCTAAACTTAATTTTTCAATTCTTGATTGAAAAATTATCTTTTTTAGTTGTAAATTCATCTTTTTTAGCTTAAAAATCCACTATTCTGTTTGAATATTCCAGACTGAAAAATATTTATTCGTTCTTTCGTTGGAAAGAAAATTTAATTACTTCTTTGAAAGTTAAACTCTTTGATTAAAAAATATATTTTTTTTAAGTTCCAAAATTTTATTTAAAAATTGATCACTTTTGTTGAAAAATGACCTATTTTTTTAATATTCCCTAATTTTAAGAAAAAAAATTATTCTCTGCGTTAAAAAATAAATTTTTTCACCCAAAAATGTAACTATTCAATTTTTAAATAAAAAATGATCTTGTTTGAAAATTGTTTAAAATTAAATTAAGCTTAAAATTCATCACTTTATTTGAAAATTCATCTCGTTGGTCAAACATTAATTTTTTAACTGAAAACATTCCATTTTTGGTTGAAAATTTATCTTTTTGTTATACAAATTTCATCATTTTTTGGTAAAAATGCAACTGTTTGATTGAAAATGAATCGGTTTTCATTCCGGATTTAACTCTTTTATTTAAGGTTGGTATTTTTTGGTTGAATTTAACGGTTTCTGGTTTAAAATACAAATATTTTTAGTTGAAATATCAATTATATTTTTTGTTGAAAGTTCATCTTGTTTGACTGAAAATTCAACTACGTATTTGAAATAAAAAACTAATTTGTTAAAATTTAATTTTTCGTTCAAAATTAACTGTTTTGTTAAAAACAATCTTTTTTATTAATTTTCTAAACCGAAAATTAAATTTTTTGTAATAGAATATTAATCTTATTAATTTAGAGTTTATATGTTTGGTTGAAAATTCATTTCTTTGCTTGAAAACTTTACTTTTTGGTTGGAATTTTAATTTTTTGTTGAAAATAATGTTTTTTGTATTCGAAGCTTATTATTTTTTAACTTAAAATCTATCTATTCCATTCTTCCTTGAAATATGTTTACTCAATTGTTTTGCAGAAAATTCGTCTTTTTGACTTGAAAATTCAACATTTTTTTATAGATTACTTCTGGTTATAATTTAATTTTCAGCTTGAAAATTCATCTCTTTAGTTGGAAATTTAACTATTTTGTTGGAAATTTCTTTTCCTTTTTTGTAAATTCATCTCTGGTTGAGTATTTATCTATTATGTTAAAAATCCGTTTTTTCAGGTCAGGGAAATTTCAAAATTGGGATTTTGTAGCAACCCTGAATAGGTAATCAAATAATAATTTTTATATGTTTATCCTCGAGAAGTAGATATACAAAAAAATTTAATTATAAAATTAGAACATCTGGCCAATAACTACTTTTAGTCATTAATATTAATAGAAAAAAAAATTTGTATGTTTATCTGAAATACTTTTTTTTCTATTCAATTAAAAATTGAATAATTCCATCTTTTTTATTTTCACCTATATAAATTAAAAAATTGCAGACTTTAACCGACAAAATGAATTTACCACTTCTCAAGAGTAATTTAAATAGTCCAAAAATAATCTGGCATCAAACAGATGTAGTTGTGGTTCTGCAGATACAGTTATGTGATATTGAAAAGTATTACCTGCGAATCGACAGAGAAAGATTGAATTTCAGGTAAGCCATTTTTTCACAGCTTTCCTTAATAATCACTTGTGCCAGGCCTGAGATTGTCAAAAATATAAAAACTTTTTTATATTATATTATTAGTAATATGTATTATTTAAAATAAATTCTAAAAAATAAATAATTTTCCTATAATCTATCACGATTATAGAAAATTCATTATATATAATCATAATTGGAATAAATCATACAAAAATATTGAAATAATTAGTGTAAAAAGTAGAAAAACCCTTAAAAAATCCTTTTGAAAAATTTCAAAATCCTTTCAAAGCTTTTCAATTTCTTCGAATCACTCGAAATCGTTGAAATCCGTAGACATTCTGTGAAACAAAAGTTATTTTATTCAGAAAAGTTTTCTAGAATTTTATTGAACTCCCGTAAAATCTATTGAATTCTTTGGTAGTCGAAATAATTGTAAGTACCTTCCATATAAATTAAACTAAATCTATTAATTCATTTTTTTTTTATAGTTTTCTGCTGCTTAAACAATTTTTAAATCCTTGATATTCAATAAAGTCGTTGAAACCTTATGAAGTTTCTTGAAATACCTTGAAATTTTTAGAATCGCTGCTAATTCCTGGAAATTTTATTTTATTTATTTTCCAAAGTCCGCTAGAAATAACTTAACATTTTCGGAAACTATTGGGAATGGTGGACTACCATTTCGCCACCTGGTGCCGGAAACTGGAACTAAAAGAGTAGGTACCATTTTAAAGATGCACATTAATTTTTGCATAAAAGTGTTTTTACGATATTTTTGTGAAGTATAAACCAATGATTGGATACGAATAATAGACGATTTAGGGTGGTCGTCTTAATCCAAGAAAAAAATTCCTGATCATTTTCCATTTGATTTAATAAAAACTGAGCTGCAAAGGAAAGCACTGAAAGTGGAACTTCTGAATTTCAAACTTTTAAAATTGAAGTTTTGAAAGTTTTTTAATTAAATAATATTATTTTCAAATCTTATTCAAATGCTCAATAATGTACACGTGTAAAATGGAAGCTACTTCGCTTTGAAACTAAACATTTTTTTATTAAATGCACTTAAACTGCAAAATAAATTTTTTAACTTTTATGAATTGTAGAGTTGAAAGATTCAGATTCAGTTCTAAAAATATAAATGCATATTATCATTTCCAATGCTCGAAAGTCTAAGTTCAAGAATCAATCCATGAATTTAATAATTGTCAAAATTATATCGTTTAAAGCAATTTTAAGCTGGAAACATTAAAAATTGATCGATTACATTTTTTTTTTATAAATTGAACACTTCTTAAATAAAAAGTTAAATTATTAATATTTCAAACGATTTAAAAATCCATAAAATGCTTCCAAATTTTATTTGAAAATCTTGAAAGATCTGCATGTTGTTTCCATTTTTTTCAACTTTTTAATTATTTTTGAAATTATTTTAGAACTTTTAAACATCCCTTAAAACTAATCTAATTTTTTCTCATTTTTTTTTAAATTCTGCCAAATTAAATAAACTCTCTTAAAATCTTCCACATTCATTTTTGATAATTTCGTAAATCTTTCTAAATCTTTTTAAATAATCACTCAAAATTATCTTTTCAAAATAAAAATCATTTTTAGTTTTCATAGGACATGTTTTTTGATCTTCTGAAGAAATTCAAAATTCTTAAAAAGCTTTTAAATTTTTTGTTCAAAATCTGCCGAAATCTAGATTTAGTTTTAAATTAGGTCGTGGGCTATTTACACTGAAATTCAACAATTTTACTTACAAATTAATTTTTTTTAAATAGAACAATTAAAATGTAACGTTCAAAATTTAGTCTTTAATATTTATTATAATTAGTGATTTTAAATAAACAGTCAGTTATTTCTAAATACTTATTAATTCTTATTTTTCTTAATTAAACAATTACAAATTTACTGGTATAAAAATGTAATATTTTAGATCAAAATAATACGTCAGATTTAATAAAAGCCTTGAATTATGAATATATTATTTGGAAGTTATTTTAAAAATGAAAATACTTTATAAAGTTTGCATTTTTAACGTTAGAACCTGGAAATTCAAAAAATGCAAACTGATTTCGAATCGTTTTGTAAAATTAATTATCATTCACTTTTTGAATCTTAAAGAACAGTTCAATTTAAAAAATCACTATTAATTTATATTGAAAAATGATCAACTAAAACTATTTTTCATCTAAAATCTTCGATTTCAAACGCTTTTAATTTTCAATGGTTTAAGTCTTTCAAACTGCATTTTAAAATTCATTAAAATAAAATGTAAACTTAACAATTAATATCTAAAATTAAAAATTTGTTAAAGTTTTAGATTTTTGAAATAAGCAGTATGAAATGAATTACATATATAATTGAAAGAGATCACAATTTAACTAATTATTTGAAAAACGATGGAAATCATAGTTATACTGATTTTTGTCTATATATTTGTAAAATTCCCGGTTAAAAAATAAATTCACTATCATTTCCCGGTCTCATGAGATTCCCAATTTTTTGGTCCAACGGCCACCCTGCAATTGGAATTTAAATAAGAATTATATCCTAACTTATCTTTTGAAAATCACAATAAATGGAACAATGATTGTTTTTTTTTTTATTTTTTTTTTTTTAAGAAAAATATTTCTGTACAAAAATATGTTTTTCATCTTATTAGATGTAAATTCTGTATAAACTCATTTGTTTCCAAACAAGATTATTTTTAGTATCTAATAAATACTTTAAACTTCGAAACAAAAATCGTTAGAACACTTTTATGCGGAAATTAAAATGAGTTCGGATTTTCGTCACCAGGTGACGTATCGCAGTTTAACCATTCCCAAAAGAAACTTCTTTGAAATACCTTGAAGTTTTTTAAATCTCTTGGAATCCTTTAAAGTGAGGTAAAATAACTTAAAATCTTTTAAGATCCCTAAAAATCTTTTAAATTCTTGAAGATTCAATAGAGTCCTTCAAATCTTGCAAAAATTCTTGAAATGCCTTGAAATCCATGAAAATCGTAATAATCCATTAAAATAAGTAGAATTCATGTGGAATATCTTGAATATAAATTAAATTATCATTCAATTTCTATAAAAAATGATCGTTAAAATTCCTAGAAATCCTTGAAATCCTTGGAGATTCAATAAATTCTTTAAATCTTTTGAAAATTCTTGAAATATCTTAATATCCCTTAATATTTTTGAAATTTCTTGATAACCTTCAAAATCTGTTAAAATAGCTTAAAATATTTTAAAATACCGTAAATCCTGTGTAATAATTGGAGGTACTTCTAATTGGGCATTCTTTAAAATCCTTCAAAATTCCTTAACATTCCTTGAAATTTTTTTAATTTCTCAAAATCCTTTAAAATCGTTGGCAATCGTAATAATCCATTTAAATAAGTAAAAATAATTTGAAATCCCTTTAATATAAATTAAATTATCATTCAATTTCTAAAAATAAAACATCTTAAAATCCCTTGAAATTTTTGGAATCGCTACAAATTCCTTGACATTTATTTTATTTATTTTCCAAAGTTCTCTAGGAATCTCTTTAATATAAATTATATTATCATTAAATTTCTCTTTGAAAAAACCAATTCAAATACCTATAAATCTTTTAAATCCTTTGAGATTCAATCAAAGCCTTTAAATTGTGTGAAATTTCTTGAAATATCTTATAATATTTTTAAATTTTTGAAATCTTGAGAAATTCCTGGAAATTTTCATTTATTTCATTTATTTTCCAAATTTCTTTAGAAACAACTTTAAATCAAGCTTAAAATCTCTTGAAGTTTTCAATAAAACCTCCTGAAATGCTTTAATATTTATAGACATTCCTTGAAATTTAATTTAATTTAGTTTCCAAAGTTCTCTAGAAAGAACTTTAAATCGAGCTTAAAATCTTCTAATTTATTGAAATTTAATTTATTTTCCAAAATTCCCAATTCCAAGATAAATTTAATTAAACTTTTTGATTAAAGTTTAAAAAACACAAATATCCATATCCCTCGAAATCTTTGAAATTCGTGGTCATTCCACAACAGCCTTTAAATATTGTAAAACTCCTTGAAATACTTTTTAATCTTTTTAAATTGTATTAAGGGTAATTTATTTTCAAAGATTTTCTACAAATTCTTTAAAATCGAGTCCAAATCTTTTGAAATCGTGCAAACTTCTTTAAAATCCTTTGAGGCTTTTGAAATATTTTAAAATTCTTTGAAATATATTAAAATAGCTTAACATTCTTTTAAATTATGAAATTGTTAGAAATAAATTGGGCCTGAATAGCCCTTAAAATGGTTGAAATTCATAAAAATCCCTTGTAATAATTTGAAATTCTACGATAATTAAATGAATCAATTATTTGTTATCTAGTTTCTCTATTTTTTGCATTACTTCTTTCAATATTTTAACATCATTTTTATTTCTATACTGAGTTTCTTCGATTCGCTGATCAATTTTTAAATTCTGGAAAAACTGTTATGTTCAACAGATTTGCAAAAAAAGATGATATAATGCAATAAAAAAAATGCAACTATTTTTTGGTTGAAAAGTATAATCTTATATTTTCGGTTAAGAATCTTTTTTTTTTTTGTTAACAATTATATTTTTTGGTTGGAAATTTAATTATTTTGTTAAAAATTCATAATTTTGTTCTGAAACTTCCACTTTTTTGTGTAAAATTTGTCCGTTTGGCTTGACATTTTAAACTTTTTCTTCTTTATTGACTGAACAATATTTTTTGGTTGAAAAGTCAATCATTTTGATCAAATTTTGCCTTGTTGGTTTGAAAAATTATTCTTTTGTCATAAATTTGATCTTTTTTTTTAATGCAACTGTTTGGTTAAAAAATTATTTTTTGTTTGTTTGAAGATTTAACAATTTAATTAAAACCCCAACTATTGGTTTGAAAAGTAGTCGTTTTGTGATAAATTAAACTATTTTTTATTTCAAATTAAGATCTTTTTCGGTTGAAATATCAATTGCTCCGTTAAAAGTTGAACTAATTTGTTAAAAGTTGATTTATTGTTGTTGAAGATTCACCACTTTATTTAAAAATGCATATCCTTGAATGGAAGTTCATATTTTTGGCTTGAAAATTAAACAATTTAGTTCAAACTTGTTTCTGTTTTGACTAAAGAACCTTTTTTCGGTTAAAAAGTCAATAATTTTAATAAAATGTTGCCTTTTTGGTTTGAAAAATTATCCCTGTGTCATAAATTTGATCTTTTTGGTTAAAAATAAAACTGGTTGAAATTTATTTTTGGTTGAGGATTAAACAATTTAATTGAAATCCCAACTATTCGGTTGAAAAGTAGTCGTTTTTGGTAGAATTCAACTGTTTTTTTATTTAAAATTAACATCTTTTTTGGATGAAATATCAACTGCTTGGTTAAAAGTGCAACTATTTTATTAAAAGTTCATTTATTATTGTTGAAGATTAATCGCTTTATTTAAAAATGCATCTCTTTTATTTAGAATTCATCTGTTTTGGTAGAAAATTAATCTTTTTGGTTGGAAATTCATATATTTTTGGTTGAAAATTATTTTTTTGGGATAAATTCCACTTTTTTAAAATTAAAATAAAAAAATGCTAGTTGAAATATCAACTACCTATTTGATTTTCCGATGAGAATTAATCTTTTTTAGTTGAAAATTCAAGTATTTGGTTAAAAGTTGAACTGCTTTGTTCGAATAAATTTGTTTCGTTGAAGATACATAATTTTAGTTGAAAAATCATCTCTTCGGTTACAAAATCAACAATTTAGTTAAGAAATTAACTTTTTATTGAAAAGTTGTCTTCTTTGGATTAATTCAACTGCGTTTAATCTAAAATACCAATTTTTTCGGACCATTACATTTTTCGTTGCGAATTTTCTTCTTGTTGTTTGTCAATCAAACTGCTTGGTTGAAAGTTTAACTACTTTGTTAAATGTTCATTTTTTTGTTAGTGAAGATTCATCGTTTTAGTTAAAAATGCATCTCTTTGGTTAAAAATGCGTCTTTTTGTTAGAAATATATTCTGCTTGGCTGGAAATTCATTTTTTGGTTCTAAATTCCACAATTCAGTTGAAAACCTAACTATTTTCTTGAAAAGTCGTCCTTTTTGGACGAATTCAACTGTTTTTATTAAAATTATAATCTCCATCGGTTGAGAAAACAACGATTACATTTTCCGTTGAGAATTTACCTTTTTTGGTTAAAAAATCAACAATATGGTTAAGAGTTTAAATACTTTGTGAACATTTTGTTTGTTTGTTGAAGAATCATTATTTCAATTAAAAATGCTTCTCTTCAGTTGATTCGTCTTGTTTGGTAAAATGTTAATTTTTTCTTTGTTAAAAATTCATTTTTTTTTGTTGAAAATGCATGCAATATTTTTACCTAAAATGTTAGGAATTTGAAGTGTTTCAATTACCTACATTAATTTTATTTAAACGAATTTATTTTCCTATTTTCATGAAAAATCTCATTTTCGGTAAAGATGTTTTTGATTTGCAACTATAGAATTGATTTATATTTCGGGTTTAGCTTCTCAATTTATATGCGTACAATCTCAGGCCTACTTGTATCAGAATTATAAATCTTAACTCTATTTTTACAGTACATGCTTAAATGATAAAAAATACTACGTTATTATAAATATGTATGGAGCCATAATTCCTGAAAAATGTATGCATAGGAATACAGGAAGAGAAATAAAAGTGTACATACCCAAAGCACACATTGGTATTTATTATTTATTTATTTAGTATTTTAATGGAAGTTAAGTTTAAAACCAGGGTGGCCACAGGTCAGGGGAAATCTGGAAGTCAGGAAAAAGTCAGCAAATTTTGAAAATTTTTGCAAAAGGCACTTTTACTCACTTTTTATCCTCAAATCAATTTTTAGCCACTTTTTAAAATGAATTCCTTTGAAATAAGGATTTCGAAAGATTTCAAAAGATTTTAAGAATTTCAGGAAAATTTAGAAGATTCTAAGAAATTTTTTGATTGATTTCAATCTTTTGAAGGTATTCAAAAGGATTTTAGGAACTTTAAAAATATCCAAGGAATTTTCAAAAGCTTTAAAAATATTTTAATAAATTTTCTAGGATTTCAAGAAATATCAGATATAATGTCATTTCACGGAATTTTCTAATATGTGAATGGATTTTAAAGAATTTATTCATAAAATTTCAAAGGACTTGTAATATTTTAAGGGACTTAAATAGATTTCAAGGAATTTTTAAATTATTTCAATAATTCGAAGGGGTTTCAAAGAAATGTTGAAATTTTAAGATATTTTTTTTTAATTGCAAGGAGCTTTTCATGAGTTTTAAAAAGTTTCAAGGGATTTCAAAGGACTTTAAATATTTTAAGGCATTTTAAACAGATTCTAATATTTAAAGTGATTCCAAAGGATGTTGAAGATTTTAGGGTATTTTTTAAAATCTCAGAATTTTCAAAAGTTTTAAAGAATTTCAAAGAATTTGAAATATTTTAGGGTATTTATAAAAATTACAATGTATTTTCAAGAGATTTAAAAAAAGTCAAAGGATTTGAAATATTTTACGGTTTATTAAAGATTCCAAGACATTTTCAAGAGATTTAAAAAGTTTTGAGGGCTTTAAATAGAATTGATAGTGTTTGAAATATTTTAACGAACTTTATAAGATTTAAAGAATTTTTTTATTGATTTTAATCATTCGAAGGGACTTCAAAATATTGCTAAGATTTTAGAATATATTTTTTTTAATTCCAAGGAATTTGTAGGAACTTTAAAAAGTGTCATGCGATTTCAAAAAATGTCAAAGGATGTGAAATATTTTAAGATAGTTTCAACAGATTTTAATAATTTGAAGTGATTTTAAACATATTAGAGTTTTTTTTAATTCCAAGGAGTTTTCAAGAGCTCTTAAAAGTTTCATGCGATTATAAAACATTTGAGATATTTTAACATTTATAAAAATTCCATGGAATTTTCAAAAGCTTAAAAAAATTTCAAGGAATTTTGAAAGATTTTAAATAATTAAAAAAAATTTAAGTTATCTTAAATAGATTTGAATAATTTAAAATGTTTTAAAGATATTAAGGAATTTAAAAAGATTCCAAAGGACTTTCGACAGCTTTAAAAATTTCAAGTTATTTTGAAAGATTGCAAAGTCTTTTAAATATTTTTGGGAATTTAAAAAAAAATCCAAGGAATTTTCAAGAGCCTTCAAAAGTTTCAAGAAATTTCAGACTTCAAAGGGTTTGTAATATTCTAGGGAAATTCTTGATTTATTTTAATTATTTTTAAGGTATTTCAAAGATTTTTCGATATGTTGAAAAATAAGAAGTTTTTTTCAAGGATTTTCATAATTTTAAAGGATGTAAACAATTTTTAATGCATTTTATTCAATTAATTTGATTTTTTTTCAATTATTGTTTAATTCAAACTTGTTTAGTTTCAAACTTATTGAAATAAATGTATGTTTTCACATTTCTGAATTGTTTTTAATGAATGAATATTTATGAATTTGATCGAATCCTTCTCAATTCCCTTGAATTCCTCTAAATTCACTAAAACTTTACGAACAAAAAATGATATTTTTTAAATTTATTTGCATTTTTTCTAATTAACTGGAATTGTTTTGAAGTTTCATAAATCGAATTCTTTTGAATTCTTTTTAATTCAAAACTACATTAGTCACATTATTAATGCACATCAGTCAATTTTTTTGGTACTTTTTTCAAGTAAATTTAGGCTGTGGTAGCCCTGAGAATAATACATTGAATTTTTAAATTTAAAATGACTTTATTTAATTAACCGAAAATTCTTTAGTAAAACAGGGCGTCCAGGGACCTTGAAAACCTGGAATTATCCTCGAGTTTTCACAAGAAATCTTTAAGTCTATTATGAAAGAAATTGATCGTTTAGAAGAAATATTGCTACCGAAAAGTTTTTTATTTATCAAGATATAATTTACCATTTACTCATTGCAGGATGAATAGATTTCTAGGAATTTTTTGTAGATTTTACCAATTATTTTATAGATGGCAATGAACAGGCTTTATTATTGAGAATAATTCTATAAGTTTTTAATTTTTTCTTTCAAAAAGTTGCAAAGCATTTGATAAGATTTGAAAAGATTCCGCTAAGGTTTCAAATAATTCAATGATTGCAATGCATAAAAAGATTTCACAAAGATTTTATAAAAATTTCACAAACGATTCAGAAGATTTGACAAAGATTTCGAACATTTCATAAAGATCAGAAGGATTCCAAAGATTTGAAAAAGGCGTGTAAATCAGCTTTTAATTATTGCACAAAGATATCGAACATTTCCAAAGATTTTAAAACTTTAAAAATATTTCATAAATATTTTAAATATTATAGTAAACCATATTTCCAAGATTTCGAAAAATTTGACACAGATTAAAAATATTTTAATGATTTCAAATAAATACAAAATATTTGACAACGATTTCACAAATATTTCCAAGATTTCATAAAAATTTCATAAGTATTTTAAAAGAATACAAGAATTCCAAATATTTCAAAAAGAGTACAATACACCAGATTGAAGAGATTTCAAAACATTCGAAAGATGTTAAACGATTTCAAAAGGATTCAACAAATTTGAGAAGATTCCAAAAGATTTCACAAACCAAGATTAAAGAAAGTTCACAAATATTTAAAAGATTTCATACAAAATTTCAAAAGGATTTCAAAAGAATAAAAAAACAGCTTGGCCGCTGGACCGGGAAAAACCGAGAAATGACGGTGAAGTTTGTATATTTTTGTTTGACCGGGAATTTAAAAAACTTGTACAAGAAAAATCTGTCCACGTTCGATTTCAACAGTTTTTAAATAATTAGTGGAATTGTTATGTTTTTCAATTATGCTACAATGATATACAATGAGATCTTTCTTAAAGACTTGAATAAATAAAAAATAAAAGCCTTAGAGTTTGAAAATTTTGAATAAAAAAAATTTTTTATTTAATAAATAAATAAATTTTTTAAAATTTATCTGTACTACTTTAAGTAATAAAAAGTGAGCAAAAACTATTTGAAAAAAAAACGATTTTAAACCAGTTCAAAATTTAAGAATTTTCAGATTTTAACGTTAAAACTTAAACGGTTTCAATTTGAAAGTCTTAGTCGTTAAACAAATGTGAAGGTGTGACTGAAAATTTATAAACTATTTTTAACTCAGAAATAACTTGATAATAATATATTCTTAATTAAAGGATTTTATTAAATTCCAAATATTGTTTCAGTCTAAAATATTCAATTTGTAACCCATTCAATTTGAAATTTTTAATTAAAAAAAAAAGATTAACTATTGAATATTTAGCAATATTTGAATTTTTATTTAAGACAAGTAAATTGAAACCAAATATTTAAAGATTCTTTAACTGAATTGTTTGACATAGAAAACCTAGAATCGTTAGAATTTCGAAGAGCCTTTAAACTTTGACCGTTACAATTTTAATTGTTATATTGAAAAATGCTTAATTTCTAAGTGAAATTGTTAAATTTTAATGTATAATTTACAAATAAACATTTGTAGAAAAAAATTGAGTAATTTTAAGAGATATTTAGGAGTTTTAAAAAGATTACAAATTATCATGCAAATTTTAGATAGTTTTCTTAAAATCTTGTAGAATCTTTTTTAAACGTTTTGTTTAAATCTTTGAAAAACTTTTTAAATATTCTCTTAAAATAATTTTTCACAATGAAAAGTTATTTTTAATTTTCCTAGGAATCTTAAGAAAATGTTTTTATTCTTTTGAACCCTTTCACAATGATTGAAATGAATCTAATTTTTTTCTTTAAAATCTGCGAAAATCTACATTTTGTTTTATATTGGGCTATCATTTCAAGTTTTACATTGAGTTTGAATCTTTTCAAAACTTCTGCATATCTCTTAAAATTACTCAAATTTCGCCTACAAATAATATATGTTCAATTGTTATTTATACATCCAAATTGTAAAGAAATTTTGTAAAATTTTCTGGATTTTTTGAAAATTGTAGAAAAAAAGTTCAATTGATTTTGACAGATATTTAGAAGTGCTGAAAAATTTCCAAAATAATTTTAAATTTAAACAAATTTAGATTGAATTTCTAATTTAAGAAGTGTTCCGTTAAAATTTTTTCAATTTTTCAATATTTGATGTTTCTAGCTTCAAATTCCTTAAAATTATATAATTTTGAAAATTTTAAAGTTCATTGATTGATTTTTTAATTTAGAGCATTGAAAATGAAAACGTGGAGTTTTATTTTGTATATTGAAAAATCTTATCGCCTTCAATTTTATACGCGTAAATTATTGAGTACCTGATTACAAAATTTTGTAATTAAAAACTTTTAAATTTCAATTTTAATACTTCAAAATTTAACAGTTCCAGTTTGAGTGGTTCCATTTGCAGCTCAGTTTTTATGACCTCAAGTGGAGTTTTTTTTAACTTTATTGTTCCATTTTTTAAATCCCATTGACCGTGAAAAATGATTGCGAACCGGGAAAAAACCGGGAAATGACCGAGAAGATTCCAAAAGATTTCACAAACCAAGATTAACGAAAGCTCAAAATATTTGAAAGATTTCATACAAAATTTCAAAAGATTTTAAAAAAATTCATGAAGATTTCAAATATTTCAAGGACTTTAAAGATTTCATGGATCTCAAATATTTTACAATCATTTAAAAAGATTCCAGAAGATTTGACCCAAATTTCAAGATTTCACAAAGATCTTAAGTACTTCAAAAGATTCCAACGAATAGATTTATGTTCGCAAAATATTATGAATTTGTTAATTTACGTTTCTGCTTCCTTTAAAAATTGTTGGCTAACAAAAGAGGGAATAGCTTATTTTTTACATCTACAACAAACAGTTATTTCAATATTTGATGTAAAAAAAAAAAACAGGAGAGCTTAAAAAAACTTAACATCTTGACCCGGAAAACCTGGAAAAGACCTTGCATTTGTAGAATGAATAATTAGTAATGGAAAAGTCACGGAAATTTAAAAATAAAGTGTTTCGGCCACCCTGGTTGATTAAAAATATCCTTTCTAAATTAAAATTAAAAATTATATTAGGTGCAGAATGGTTGAGGTTACATTTGGAAAAAGAGAAAAATCCTCATATTGTTTCCGACCCTGACCGCGTAACAGTTCCCGAATGGAGGCGGCCTCTCCCCAGGAACTTCAGTATGTAATCATACCGATCGCTTTGATAAAATATTTTTCCACCTAAATACTCGCCTAATAATTTATTATAATTTTATTTTAGACGCGGACAGTTTTGAAAAGTATAAGAGACTTAATAAAATAAAGAACGTGCGGCCGGATGAACCGTCTTCAGGTGAAGAGGATTCGGATGATGAAATTTTCGATACATATTTCGACTGATAAGTGAGAATAAACTGCGAGAACAACATTCCTTAACAATAGGATAATGCTCTTTATTTAAACTATAGGAGAACACATATTTTCTTAAATTAAACATTATAATCCAAAGAACAAAAGTAGGTAAACAAAAAATGAATCTCGAAAGCATTTTTGTCGCTTTTCCGCAATGGCGATTGGGTATTTAAAAAAAATTTAAGAAAGGAATGTTCCCAAATTCACACACATAATTGAAAATAAATTTCAATTCAAAGGTTAAGAAAAATGTTCAGTGGTGTAGTCGAGAGTCGAGACCTGGCTACTTTTTTCGAAGGGCCATTTACGCAGTATTAATAATTTAATTTTAAGACAGTAGGGAACGCATTTTTTTCGAAAATATGTATAAAATTCTTAAAGAATTAAAAATTTCCTAAAATTATTCAAGAATACATTTTTGCACGCATATCGGAAATATTTGTTTTTCAAATAAACACAATTTTTCTCTCCTTTCCATGCAGAATATCATCAAATATAATTTTTAAATTAGGAGAAGTCTAGAAAAAAGTAAAAGAAAAAAGCGATGGAATTTAGAATAAATTAGCTTTGAATATTTTCAGAAAAAGCGCCGCCATTCTGTCCCTTTTGAACTGTTTTAAATCTTCCAACGAAATTCGAAAGAGGACGAGAAATTAAATCAGACTCAGAAAGAAAATATTATTTCTATAAAGCTTTCTTGCTCCATAGAAATATGAATAAATTCACAATAATTACCATTACTTTCAGGAAGTTCTCAATAATTTTCATAATTTTTCTGGTAAATTTATATAAATTTTTGGAAAATTAAAAGATATTTCAGGGCTCTAGTCTATTTTCTAAGTTTCTATCGTATGTCACAGTTTCTATAAAAGCACCGAAAGGCCACTTTTTTTTAGGACTACACCACTGAGAATATCGCGTTTATGTGCATGATAAATTTAACAAAAATTGAAAATTTATTAACAGGCCTCTGGTTTCTTTTACACATAAAAAATAGGGTAACTAGTGTCACAAACGTGAAAAAATAGTTTTTTAGTCCAAAGTCAAAAAGTGTGCAATGGACACCATTTTTTTTGTTTTTAAACAAAATTTCGAGTTTTCTAATCTAATATTTTTAAAGTATTAAAAATTAACTTTAATTTTTACTTAGAATATTATTTTTTAGTCTACAAAGGAACAACTGAATTAATAGAATCCAATTAAAAAATCTAACTTTATAGTTGAAAGTTTTTAAAATGTTTTTAATGATTAAT